>NW_023412558.1:0-15075 GCF_903995425.1 Onychomys torridus
GTGTGTAGTGTGTGAATGAACATGTGTGTATTGTGGCACAACATTGATGGTGCCCTCATTCTTTATGATGGTTAGTTGCTCTATAACAGTGGGGTGGGAATGCTTGATCATGCTTCATTCTGTGCATTGAACTTCCATGCTTCTAGAGCACTGATGTTGTCTAAGATGTTACTAACAATGTGTAGATGTTTCAGGGTCTTCTTAGATGGAGATCTACAATCTATGTCACATGTTAAGTCCTCAGATACCATTGGACATCAAGAACATGGAAATTTTCAGTTTCTCATTTCCTCTTCCACTGCACTTTCAGATTATAATAAATCACCACCATCAAGTAAGTCTAGAAACACTTACTGGCTATCCAGAACTTGGTGAAGAGCAGGAAATTGTGGGTTCCCAGGATCCAATGATGCTGACAGGAAGACTTCCAGGTGGGCTGTTTCTACTGCAACTGTGGCCACAGTCATCCAGGCTGAGACAGCAAAGAGGCATCTGTGCTGGGCAACTGTATAACTTCTCTTCTTCCAGATTCTGCTGCTGCAGACAGAAAAGTATTTCAAGCTCTGTGATTAGATAGCTGGTTTAATTCAGGCCAGCCTCCCTAAATCCTGTTTGGCATTGAGGGTAGCACAGTGCATACACTTCATCTAGAAATCACAGGAAGAATTTCCCTCCAGTTTTTCCTTTATACATGAGATTTGATGTTAATCCAGTTCTGTTTTCTTTCTTTTGGCATCCCACAATCATTAAGTGTAGCTTTCCATCCCCAGTAAGATAGAGTAATGGAATACTGTGATACCTTGACTAAATCCTCAGATCTCAAAGATGCCTCCTTCCAACTATACTTCAAATATCATGTAGGGCAGGAAAAAAGCATCCATGGAAAAGAAGAATAAAAAAGAAACCCAACATAAGGACCCTGAGTTAGAAGGATAGCTGGAAATCTGAGACCAGCCTTGAGAGATACACTTTCAGGGAAAGAGAGGGCCATGAAGGCAAAGGACAGTGGGAGATTGGGAAGGGTTTGCTCAGAGTGGGATATGTCCATTATTTTCTACTCTTAATCTCCACTTGTGTTTGTTAGAAAAGGTGACAACAGCTGAGACAGTGTCAGCACCTGTACCAGGACTCCACTTTCCGACAGGGGACAGGATCAACTGCTATTTCACTGCTATTCAGTGAGTGACAGCCTCAGAAGTCATCAACTATCTTGATGAGAGGAGGTAGGCAAGCCTCATGGCTTCTGCTTTCTGGTTAATCCCACTTCAAGGTGTTTAATGATTGTGAAGGGACAGGCTGGAAGGCCAAATTTCAAACAACTCTGTTCCCCGAGCACCAGGTCCTGCAGATGGCACAATGCAAGCCTCATAATAAGGGACTCTTGATGATAAACTGAGTCTCAGAAATGATAGACCATTATTTGAACTGTGTACATAAGGACTGAGTCTGCCCCATCCCCAATGACCTTCCTATTCTCAGCAATGAAGTTCTGTCTCAGGAGAGGATGATTGGAATGTAAGTTGGCCCAGGCAACAATGATAACTGAAGCCTTCAGGCACTTTCTCTAATTACCTGAGCAGGGAGACGAGTTCCCAGAGTGGGCAGAGAGGCCCTGAATGGGCTGATGCCTCCCTCACGGGAGTTGGGGCAAGACTCATGGCTAAGATGGGCCTGGTGGTATTAGCGTGCAGAAGAGGCTCCTGTGGCTCTCAGAGAGGGTGAAAATGCACACTCCTACAGGCAGGCAGAGGTGGGGAGCTAGGGGTGGTTGGGAGTTTACTGCCCTTACACTCTGAATCTAAATCACCCTCCCTTCCTTCCTAAGCCAAGTTCATCATTGGCTTTCTGTGTTAACAATCTTTACCTGGTAATGCTAAGAAACAATGTTAAAGACACATTACGTTTTTAAAAATATTATGATTTTGTTCACACAAACACACATACAAACAAACACGCACACAATACATGGATTTTGGTATTTCAGTTCAAAAGGTTACTAATACTTGCCATCAATTTAAGAGAATTGGTTACAAATTATTATTGGTTAACATAAGAAAGTCCTCTGGCCAGATTTAGAGAGTCTCACATTTTAAATAACAACCACTAGCAGGGCAGGAGCCACCAAGTATTCCTGCATGCCAATGATAACTAAGGTTTCTTAGTTCCAGCCTCTCAATAGCCAGTCCTCTTTCCTCTACCTTGAGTGCAGGACTGGGACGTCACTCTTCCTGTAAGTATTTGTTCTTGGTGAGTAGGGGTCACCTGGAGATGCTCAGTCAGTACTTGGGTATTTTCAGTCATACCTTTCAGTAGTTAACACCTTTGCTAACATCATAATGGTTGAAATGTATTCTGCTGGAGGTTTTGGCAAAAGTTCCATCATTTCCTATATAACATCATTGTTCTGACAGGATGCTCATAATCCCCCACCTCCCACATTGAAACAGCCCAGTGGATCTTCTCTGATGTGTTTGTTCACCTCATAGAACAGATCTTTCTTCCACATTATCCTGATCTAATTGCTTAGCATACTTAATTTCTCATGTTAATAGCTGGTGATCATCAAGATTAGAAGAGCCATTCTTGGGTGGAGTTTTGAAAATGAGTCTTGCTACACAGTCTCGATAAACTAGTGAATTATAATGAATTAGATTCTAATGAATCAGAGCAATATTTGGATTGAAAGGAGGAGGTACTAAAGGCATTACCCTGTGTCTCAGGGAAGCTCCTAGAAAGGGCAAGTTGGCTTTTGGTAAATTGGGGAAGAACATGTTATCAGATAGGTAATGACCATTGGCAGTGACCCTAACAGTCCCTCATCCTTTATGATGGGATTGTTGCACTATTACAGTGACATGGGGCATGTTTGAACATGCGCATTGAACTTCCATGCTTCTAGAGCACTGATGTTGTCTAAGATGTTGCTAACCATGTGTAGATGTTCCAGGATCATTTTAGATGGAGATCTACAAGCTATGTCACATGTTAAGTCCCTCAGATAACATTGGACACAAAGCACATGGAAGTTTTGCGTTTCTCATTTCCTCTTCCACTGCACTTTCAGATTATAATAAATCGCCTCCATCAAGTAAGTCTAAAAACACTTACTGGCTATCCAGAACTTGGTGAAGAGCAGGAAATTGTGTGTTCCCAGGATCCAATGATGCTGACAGGAAGACTTCCAGGTGGGCTGTTCCTACTGCAACTGTTGCCACAAGCATCCCGCCAGAGATAGAAAGAGGCATCTCTGCTGGGAAACTGTATAAGTTCTCTTCTTCCAGATTCTGCTGCTGCAGACAGGAAAAGTATTTCAAGCTCTGTGATTAGATAGCTGGTTTAATTGAGGCCAGCCTCCCTAAATCCTGTTTGGCATTGAGGGTAGCAAAATGCTTACACTTCATCTAGAAATCACAGGAAGAACTTCAGCCCCCATCCCCCGTTTTTCTTTTATAACTGAGATTTGATTGGTACAGGACCAGTAGAAAAAGATGTTAATTCAGTTTTGTTTTCTTTCATTTGGCCTGCAACAATTCTCAAGTGTAGGTTTCCAACCTCAAAAAGATAGAAGAATGGAACACTGTGATATCTTGACTAAATCCTCAGATCTCAAAGATGCCTCCTTTCCACTATACATCACATATCACGTAGGGCAGGAAAAAAGCATCCATGGAAAAGAAGAATAAAAAAGAAACCCAACATAAGGACCCTGAGTTAGAAGGATAGCTGGAAATCTGAGACCAGCTTTGAGAGATAAACTTTCAGGGAAGGAGAGAGGCATGAAGGCAAAGGACAATGGGAGATTGGGAAGGGGTTTGCTCAGAGTGGGATATGTCCATTATTTTCAACTCCTAATCTCCACTTGTGTTTGTTAGAAAAGGTGACAATAGCTGATGCAGAGTCAGCACCTGTCCAACTCCACTTTCCAATATGGGACAGGATCAACTGCTGTTTCACTGCTATCCAGTGATTGACTGACTCAGAAGTCATTAACTACCATGATGAGAGGAGGTAGGGAAAGGCCCATGGCTTTCTGCTTTCTGGTCAATCCCACTTCATGTTGTGTTTAATGATGGTGAAGGGACAGGCTTGAGGGCAAATTTCAAACAGCTCTCCAAGCACCAGGTACTGCAGATGGCACAATACAAGCCTCATGATAAGAGACTCTTGATGATAAACTGAGTTTCAGAAGTGGGAGACCAGTATTTGAACTGTGTACATGTGGCTTGTGTCTGCCCCATCCCCAATGACTTTCCTATTCTCAGCAATGAAGTTCTGTTGCAGGAGAGGATGACTGGATTGTAAGTTGCCCCAGGCAATGATAATAACTGAAGCATCAGGCACCTTCACTGATAACCAAAGCAGGGAGATGAGTTCCAAGAGTGGGCAGACCTGATAGGAGAGTCCCTGAGTGGGTCGATGCCTCCAGCATGGGAGTTTGGAACAGACTCACTACAGACCACAGCTAAGGCAGGCATGGCTGGTATTAGCCTGCAGGAGAGTCAACTGTGGTTCTCATAGAGGGTGAAAATGCACAATCTCTACAGGCAGGCAGAGGTGGGGAAGCTACGGGCTGTTGGGAGTTTACTGCCTGCATACTCTGAATCTAAATCCCCTCTCTTCATTCCAAAGTCAAGTTCATTATTGGCCTCCCATGTTAAACCTTCTGTGTACTGGTAATGCTTAGAAAAAAATGTTAAAGAAACATTATGTTTTAAAAAAATTTTGATTTTGTTTACACACACACACAATACATGAATTTTGGTCATTTAAGTTCAATGTGTTACAAATACTTGCCATCATTTAAGAGAATTGGTTACAAATTATTATTGGTTAACATAAGAAAAACTGTATCAAATTCCAAGTAGAGGATAACTCAGTGAATTAAATAGAAGAAAAGGTATTTTAAAATGTAATATGTTTATAAAAATTTAAAGGCTTAAGTATGTCATGGGAGATTGAATAACTATTGTATTAGGTCTAAGGAAGTAGTTTAAGATATAAAAATATGGACCTTTAAAGTTTAAATAAGTTAAAAGCTTTGAATAAAAATAAAGTATATATGGGGTCTAAGATAGGAAGGATAAAAGTATGGGATTATAAAAAGAATGTTTTAGGAAGAAAGAAAATATATGAAATGCAAGTTCACTTAGATAAAGTTTCTAATGAAGCAGAGGGCTAGATTTCTGGCTTTGGAAGGAGGATCTACCTAAAGGCTGCATTGCAAACCCAGAGGTTTCTGAAAATGGAACCTTGGTTTCAAGTCTCTTTCAGGTGAGGTTTATAGCACAGTTTGAATAGTCATACCATGTGACATCAGCACATGTACATTCTCCTGTATCCTGGAGAACCCTGACACTCTATGTGATGTCACCAGTGTTGTGGCAACACCAACTGTCCTTGGGGCATTTGTTCAGTGTCTCATGTTTCACCTACAGACATGCTGACTAGACTGAACAGGATCCTTGGGAGACAAGATGGAGAGCACAGGGAGATTGGAGGGAGGCTGCAGGAGGATATTCATCAGTCTCCATGTCACACATCCAGAAATAAATGGTTCTGGGGAAAGCAGAGTGAGTTCTGGGCAAGGGATGGGGAGCTTCCTGAAGGAGGAAGGCTTCAGCTGATCCTTTCAGGGGTGGGGCTAAAGAGGGGAGAGTTTCTGAGAAGCAATGGGCCTCTTCTGCTCCTCTGAGTTACTCAAGAGCAGACATAGAGTTGAAGATTTTTCAAGGTTAGTTTGGCAGAGAGCCAGGAATGGTCAAGGCTGCAGCTGCTCAGTTGAGGGCCCTCTGCTTTCACTCTGAGTGGGAAGAAAGGACAGAAGGAATAAAGAGGTTTTGGTATGTGCCCTGTACTTCACCCACACTGGGTTTCTTTTGGTGTGTGTCACTAATAACAGAGAGAGTAGATTCCCTGACCAAACATAGAGATTCTCACATTTTAAACAACAACCACTAGCAGGGCAAGAGCCACCAAGTATTCCTGCATGCCAATGATAACTAAGGTTTCTTAGTTCCAGCCTCTCAATAGCCAGTCCTCTTTCCTCTACCTTGAGTGCAGGACTGGGACATCACTCTTCCTGTAAGTATTTGTTCTTGGTGACATGGGTAACCTGGTGATGCCCAGTCCTTAGGTATTTTCAGTCATACCTATTGGTAGTTGATAACACCTTTGTTAACATCATTATGGTTGAAATGTATTCTGTTGGAGGTTTTTCTTTCTTTCATCTATCTATCTATCCATCCATCCATCCATCCATCCATCCATCCATCCATCTATCTATCTATCTATGTATCTATGTATCTATCTATCTATCTATCCATCCATCCATCCATCCATCCATTCATCCATCCATCCATCCATCCATCCATCCATCCATCCATCCATCCATCCATCGTCCGTCCATCCATCCATCCATCCTTCCATCCATCCATCCGTCCATCCGTCCGTCCGTCCATCCATCCATCCATCCATCCATCCATCCATCCATCCATCCATCCATCCATCCATCCATCCGTCCGTCCGTCCGTCCATCCATCCATCCTTCCATCCATGCATCCATTTTCTCCTACTACTATTCTTGCTCTTCTGTTTCTCCTCCTTCTTCTTCCTCTCCCTTATTCATCCAGGATATTATAATCATTTTTGCCTCCCTGAGTTTTCATAGGGCCTTATAAATGCTAGTTACATTATAACAAATAAACTTTTCTCTTTGGGTTTTATTCTCCATATTATCCCACGCAAATCTTTCTAATCCATATCCTCCCTAGCACTTGCTGAAAAGTGACATTCCTTAGATCTCTGACACTGTGACACTAAAAATCTTGTATAAAAGTATGTTTGTTAAAAAAAATGCAATTGTGATAAAAACCAGCTGAAAACCTACATCTAAAAACTTGATACTTTAATAACTTGCAAACACATCATCTTAGTTTGTTTTTGATATGACAAATGTAATTTAGATATAATAATGAGTTGATATATTAAGTGTTTATTAGTTCTCTGCCATGAATTTCATAAAAACATTTTCCCACTATATAAATCTTTGTCAAGAGGTAAAATCTGTAGTTTTCTAAATGGAAATGGAAGGATGTATACAAAGCCAGAAAATAGAATTAATCATAAGTCAGAAGTTTCATGGAAGATAAAAAATCAAGATCATATATGAAACTGCTGTATCCATTAAAATTCCTTAGGCCATAATTCAGTACACTTGTATACAGTTAGGATGTAATTCTCTGTTTGGAATAAAGGTGATAGAAGATGTCATGTAGTTTAAACTTTTAAACATAAAAA
Organism: Onychomys torridus; assembly: GCF_903995425.1. Taxonomy (NCBI): domain Eukaryota; kingdom Metazoa; phylum Chordata; class Mammalia; order Rodentia; family Cricetidae; genus Onychomys; species Onychomys torridus. The sequence goes on from NW_023412558.1 coordinate 7,297, forward strand.
AGGAAAATTCATGCTAGAACTTGCATTTTGAGAGCCTTAAAATGGCCTACAAAAAGAGACTGTCTTGGTCAGGGGGTATTCTGTCTCTCAACTGACTGAATTACAAAAGACTTTCAAAAGATCAATGAAACATCCTCTCAAAGCTTGGCTCATGGGACTGTAGGCTATGAGAAAAGATGAGATCAATCTAAGTGCTAGAGAAGTGGGAAAGTAGGTCAAGTACTTATTTATACCACCTTGAAATACAGGCTATGTAATTAATGAAATCTGAGAGAAATTATTTCCTGATGGACTGGCTCACAGGAAGCATTGGGGATGCTTGGTTATTACAAGCAGCGGCCTCTTGCAGACTGGAAGATGATGAAGGAAGGATGGGGTTTTCCTGATAAAATATATATCAGAGAAGCAGTGCTTTATAGCCAGTTCACTGGGCGTGATGGAGCACTGGGCTGTGCTTATGGAAGAGGTCTAACATAGAATGGTTGATTCACCAGGGACTTCAGGACTGGTGGTTTGCTGTTAGTGCCTTTGCAGAACTCCATGGGAGAATATGAACTGGTAGAAACAACTAACATTTTAAAGAAATGGTGAAGTGTGGTGTAACAATTTTCCTTTTTATGACATGAAATACTTTTCTATTATTTTTGAGATTATTACAATTACATGATTTTCTCCTCTCTTTCATCCTTCAAACACTCTCTATACTCTTCCTTGCTGTATTTCTAATTAATGACCTGTATTCTCATTGATTGTTGCTACATATATATATGTGTGTGTGTGTGTGTGTGAGTGTGTGTGTGTGTGTGTGTGTGTGTGTGTGTCCATATAGTTATATTTCCTGAATGTAAACCAGTCATTCTGTATAGCTAGCATATATGTTTTCAGAAATGACCATTTGATATTGAGTATCCAACTGGTATGCTCTTCCCTGGGTAGGACTATTTCCTTAAGTCTCAGAAAGTTCTATGGAAAAAGAGAAGAGGTTCATAATACCCAGCAATTAAACCATGACTGGGAGAGCTGAAACTTATGGGATTAACAAGGCCATTCCACTTCCAAGATTAAATAGGTGATAATTAAGGAGAACTGAAGAAATGAGACCTTCTGTCCCATTCACCTGCAAACAAGTCATGCAGACACATTCAGAGTTCCAGTCCTCATGAGTCACCCATTCTAATGTGAGCCTTTGTGATGCCACACATTAGAGTTATTCATATTCCTATAAGTAACCCCATACCTACACTCCTGTATTACCCTCAATAAACTCATTAATTTGAGGGAATAGGAATCACAGTCTTCCCTGAGAGGCAGAAAGATAAAGAAAGGGGAACTGATAAGTAATACTAATGGCCAACTTCTAGCTAACTTTTTATTTTCTGTACTGAGGCAGAGGCTTAGTAGGCATTGTCTTCCCACAGCAGGCTGCCTCTTCCAGCTTTCTGGTTCAGAACAGAGTAGTATGTTCACAGTCAGTCCTGAACAAGGTCACCAGAAGCTGCAGGTGGTCACAGCTCTTGTGAGTGAGCAATGGCTGTGTCATTTCCAAAGGGACAGCATGTCACAGCAGTTCCCTCGTACTCAGTCAGGACACTCAGGACCCACTTCCAGGATATTTCCTATGCCTAGGGGAAGTGGTTGATCTACAGGTCCCATTTAGGAATGAGCATTCATGGTCATTTCAGCATTTTGTAGTTATGAGGCAGAGCATTTGCTGCTGCATAACACAGAAAGAGAACATCTGGCCAAGACTGAGAGCTGAAGAGATATATTTGAAAAACTAAAATATTTACAAGGCATTTGCTATTACATTAAGTAACAATAGTAGCATCATCTAAAGGGCTATGACCTGTCAAGCCAGTGTTTTTTCACCAGATTCACAGTAGCAGGTACTAATTCCTTCCTATAGGGCAGGCCTCACCAGATCAGAAGGAAGTTAATTACACAATAACTGTCATGACTCTATTACACCAGTGATTTTCTCATATTCTCTATGCTACCACTCAAGTTATATTTTCTTATGCTGAAATAAAAATCTTAATTTCATGAGATCCTATTTGTTGATTTTTGGTCTTATTTACTATTGGACCAGAGTCCTATTCAGAAAATCCTTACCTGTGCTTTGAAGTAGGAGTATTTTCTCTACTGTGTCCTTTGGCATTTTCAGGGTATCAGGTCTCTGACACATTTAGTGCAGAACTTGTGTATGGTAGAAGATAGAGAGCAGAGTTTCATTTTCTGTATGCTGAAAACAATTTTTCACAATCAGCATATCTGAGACAGTACCTCAAATGCCAACAAATATATGAAATACAAATATGGGTGCAAAGTTAAACTAGGTACTCACATGTACATTCTCCTTACAAAATGGACCACTTTGAGGAAACCAGTCAGGCAGTAATATGAGGCCAAGCTTTGACCACTCAGAATAATGCATGGCAACCATTTCTATTAGAATAAGTTTTCAACAGGACTTATAGCCTGGCTCAAATTCTATAGATTCTGTGGTCATTTTCTTGGGTCCCCAGACCCATTTGCCATATTAGTAAAATAATATTTAGATTGCCCCATAATTCCATCTTTAAGTGTACTTTAAATGATTATATTTTTCACCAAATCTAATTTTTGAAATGCTGCAAAGGAGGTGGGAAATGAACATATATGCTACGTTCATTGTAAAGTAAAACATTCCAGGTACTGTGGATGCTATAATGATGGTTATGAATGAAATTTAACATAGACAGGCCCACTGTATCACTCCTGGGTGTCCATACTTATTGAAATGAACTACACTGAATCACTATATATGTAAGGGTAAATTTGTGTGTAATTTTTATCACTGCACTACCTGCAATAGATGATTCAGGGAATGAGCTCAGATAACCACCATTCTATGAATGACTAAAGACAACACAATATGCGTAAATAATGCAACATCATTCAAACTAAAACTTATAGAAGAAAGTTGTATAATTCACAAGAAAATTGTTCCAACTGTGTATCATCAAGTTTGGAAACAGACAACTCTCCAAAAACAATTAACACATATCTACTCTCATAAATGATATCTAGAAAAATAGGAAAAGAGGCTACAAAATTTTGAGGAAGTGTGAGGGGAAATAATTTAAATGGAGGGAGTATAACTAGGAAACAAGTTGTTGTACAAAAACAAATGACTTATTTTATAAAATTAAAATGTACAGAATAATAAGATTAATTTTAGAAGTAACAAAACAGAAAAAAGAATTACTTATTTGCATAAGGGCTCATATATTTTAATACAACTAAACATGATGACTACATTTTAACTATCTTCCAAACTTCTCTTAAGGTTTTTGAATGATGGGGCTAGAATTGGCCTAACAGAAAAATGCACACTGTACTCTTTCAAAGGACTTGAATTCAGTTCCCGTCACCCACCACAGTGACCAATAATCAAACACCAATATCTCTCTAATTCCAGGGAATCTGGAGCCTCTCCTTGTCTCTGAGAGAACTGCACTCATGTGTACATATGTACAGGTCTAAACACATATGTGCAATTTTCAAAGCCTTATTTCTAATTTCTCCATTTATTTTTATGGACCCAGGGAGGCAGAGGCTAGCATTCATGCTGTACACGATGAGCGTTCATTCTTATACTCTCAGTTGTAGGAATAAAGGACTGTGACCAAACGGAATGCAAGTACTATGAAGTCATTCTGGAATCCAGAAACATAAAAAGATAATGCCAGGGAAATATAAAATAATTGGATCATGCAAGAAACTTGAGTTGTACAGAATTCATACAAATAAATCTGCATAAACTTTAAACTTCATAAGGGATTTCTTAGCACTTCATTAGTTTTAGTCATGAAAGTTACAGTGTGCCTAAATTCCTTCACCATATTGTCCTTCATCGTGTGTATTTAATAAGAGAGGTTTAGAGAAGTCTTGAATTCCACCATAACAAAAGACAGAAAATTTGGCACAAATAATCATTAAAATATAGACTATTATTTGGCTCAGCTGATATAACACACAATGGTTGAGCTCCTGTGGTCAGTAGCTTTCTGGCATGTTACCAAGGAAGGAGCTCTGAGTTTAGTAGCTCTCGGGCCTTTGGCGACTGAAAAGCAGCTATTAATTTTTTTAAAAGATGTCTAAATGACAAGCTAGGTGAGGGGATAAATAGAATGATAAACTGAAGCCAAAACCAGACACAAAAGTCATTTTGGACAGAAACAGTAAACTTAAAACAATCAAGAAAGAAGACTCAAACTAACCATGTAACAGCATTAAACGTAAAGGTCTAGATGTGAGAAATCATCAGAGAAGATAAACAACCACACAGGATTTCACTCTATGATGAACAGAAAACAAATGTATGGGCAGAGTGTCAGAGTAATGAGGCAGGAAAAGGCAGAATTCTTAAAAACGCACTAGTACCCATGCTACTACCAAAGTAAACCACTGAACAGTAAGTTTTACTAGGGAAAGTATCTGTTATGAATAACTCAAATAATATAATATACATCTGTGTAGTAAAAAGGGATCAATTTTCCAAGCAGATAGAACACTCTGCTTAAAAAAAAATATTTAACTACAAATCCTCCAACCTGGATGAGAAAGTGGATGGAAACTGACAAATCCACAATTACAGTTGGAGATTGGAGTCGACAGAATAAAAGGAGGGAAAGTCCAACAGCTTCCCTTGCAAATGTTCATTGTGTAATGGGATGTTGGTCATGTTCAAGGCCCCTGGCTTTTGGTACACCATCAAGACTAGACCTGCATGATACACAGCAGCTCCAATGCCACTAAGATGATGGAGAGATGATGGAGAGGTGGGGAAGATGGGGGCTGGGGAGAAAAGTGCTTTCCTGTTTTCTTCTTTTTTATTAATATTGTTTCTTTTTATCTTATTTTTATTCCTTTTTTGCTGTCATATATGGTGGGACACTACAAGAGGCAGGGGCAGATATGGAGGGACTGGGAGAGGTTTGGGATTAGAGTGTATGGTATGAAATTCCCAAAGAATCAATAAAAAAAATTGACTGTCACTTTCTACCATTTGTTAATATGAACTATACAATATGAAGTTGTCAAATGAATGAGCTTTTAAACTTTTAAAAAGCATGAACATATTGAATAATTCAGTGCAATTTTGACATGGGGACAGAAGTTCCTGTATAACAAAGCTTCAAGATGTTGTATTTAGAATAGAAAATAACATTTAACTCCTGATTTATCCACATGATAAGATTTGGTAATAAGAAAAAATTTAAATTATAACCACATTAAGATCTTCTACTGTAAAAAGAGAAAAGAAAGGATGAGAAGCAGAGAAAGTCATTAAGGACAAGGAGAACATGAACACTGCTGTCAATCAATTTCACCTAACAGACATTTACAGAACACCTCCTCAAATGAAAGCTTAATACAGCATTTCCAGAACACACAAGTCACACAACATACTCCATGTTCCAAGCTACTAAACAGGTTTACATAAACATAAAGAACCGGATATAAAGTGATGTGTGCAATCCGACTACATGGAAATTATAACTCAAGTTAATAATAGAATAGTATCTTGATAATCCCAATTAAATGAAAATTAAATATTTCATTCTTAATATAGTCAACAGATTAAAAGAGAAAGTCACAGTGAAAGTAAAATATCGAGGTGGAAATAAAACATAACAAAATCTGGACTAACGTTAAACCGTGATTAGGAAAAACTAGAACATTAAATGACTTGATATGAAAGTGAATACATTTGGATTTTGTGTGTATGTTCTACAATAAGATCTCACTCTGCAGCATAGCCCAGGATAGCCAGAGCTACATGTGGAACCCACACTATTTTCAAACTCATGGAATCCTGTTTCCCAAGGGCTTGGATTATAAATATGAAATATTTAACACCTGACTTAAGGAGATTTGTAATCTGTGACATAAATTTCATATAAGTACTGAAAAGAAAGTGAATAAGAAGCCACTAGTCAATTTTTAAAATTCAATCAATTGAAAACAAAACATGGAAAAGAGGTAAGAAAAAGACGTATGTCTACATAACACTGAAAATCTCTAGGCACACTACCAAAAAAAATGAAAGATTATTAAAGTTACTCACATAAGGAATGAGAAGGGATATTGCAGATCCCACAGGTACTAAGATGAAGTAAAGAAATACGGAAATGGTTAAGCCTATAATTATCTGGATGAAAGCCTATAATTCTTTCAGAACTGATCCTGACATCCTGGACATTCACAGCGGTGCATCACCGCCTCATGAGAACTGGGCTGTGAGGAGTATCCAGGCTCTGAGAACACTGCCTCACTAGACTTGGTCTAAGAGGAGACAGTGGTCAAGAAGGCAGGTTTGTCTTCACCTCAGCCTCACCAGAACCGGGGCTGTAAGGAAGTCCAGAATATGAGGAGACTGCCCTGACCAGAATGAACTCCACAGACCTCCTCCACAAAGGCTCAACAGCTCCTCAGTATTTCCTTAACGTCCTCAAGTCTGAGCATGCTCAATGTACCAGGAAGAAAGACCAAGGTGGAATGGGGAGGTTAGAGTCACTGCCTGGATGCTCATTGGGCCAGACAGCTACAGGGGCGGGCTTAAGCCCCACATGCCATTTATGATTGGATGTGTTGCATGTGGCTCTATTTGGAGGCTGACATTTTCTGGTGGGATGTGGCTTTGGTGGGAAAGGTCTGTGGTGTCTCAAAGGGACAGATGTGGAGCCTCTCAAAACTGGGCTCTGCACATCGCAGACCTCAAGCTCAGCACAGGACCTGTGGGATGGACAGGCCTCTGTTGTCTGCACACCTACCATCCATAGTTCTTGTTCTGACTCACCTTGCCTCATCTTACCTGACCTAGCCTCACATCCCTCTTACCTTAGCAGAAAACCTTTTTGGCCCTCTGGGAGGCCAGCAGATGGCACTGCTTTTTGCAAAGAGGAGAAAATTAAAACGACAACCAGATAGTCTCTTTGTCAAAATCACACAGCTGCTTATATGGGACAGGGGCCCTAGTTGAGAAAATTCCACAGACAGCTAGATTAGAGTTGACTTCTATTCTGCGGAACTGACTGTGTTTAGTCCCAGCGAGGAAGTGATACCCAATAATGTTGACATTGTATCAGGTCATCAGCTTGGCATTCCTGTGACTCAGCATGGACAGGGAGCTTGCATCAGCTGGACTGCACCCTTATCATGCACCTGGCCATGTGATTTGGTAAACAGTGGGCATGTAAACTGACTTAGTAGCTCATGGCTGAGAAATAACAAAAGCATGTGTGTGAGTGATTTTATGATTTTTAAGATAAGAACTGTCATGCAGAAGGCAAAGGAGGAAAACAGTTTGTGTCCAGGAAAACAGATTTTATTGTAGTCTTACTGGGAGGCTTCTCAACTTGTGCCTCCTCTGTCTTCCATCAGGGTCACCTTTGATCCTAAAGGTTGTAATAATGATAATCTGCACTGGTTACTGGCGTTGGTTACAGTGAGGAAAGGTTATGGCCACCACAAACCCCAGTATTAGTATTAGAGCTTTATAGGGAGTAAGAGGGTTAGGGGGGAACAAGAGAACCAGGCCTGGGGAAGGATAGAGAGATAGATGGTGTAGGGTGGGTGTGAAGAGAGAATAGAACAGACCAAGAGGAGGTGGGGTCTGTGTCCAGTTCTTAAGGTGCAGATGAATTTACAGAGCTACGCCACACATGCTAGATTGTTTGATCATGCCTCACATACAAAATCACCATTGCACACTGATGCTTTAGACATAAGACC
>NW_023412559.1:0-1240 GCF_903995425.1 Onychomys torridus
TGGTGTGTGTGTGGGTGTGGTGTTGTGTGTGTTGCATTCTAGTGTACGTTTGCAAAGCTGCGAATAAGGCTGAGGAAGATGCCAAGTAACCTTCCGATGATGACTGTCAGTGTTATTCCTTTGAGACTCAGGCTCTTATTGAACTTAGAGCTAGGCTGCCGGTCACTAAGCTCCATAAATCCTCCTGTCACTGCATCTGCCACTGCACTATGTTTATAGGCATGCATGATCAAACTAGACTTTTTGTGGTTTCTGGAACTTGCAACTCAAATTCCATGCTTGTGCAGTAACTGCCCTTGACACTGGGGATCTCTCCAGCCTCTGGAATTATTGTTGTTTGTCATTAGTCTCATATATAATGAGACATATGTACACAACAGGGGAGGAAAAATCTCACATGACCTCATGCTCAGTCTTTCTTTCTCTTCTCTTTGCTTCTTTCTTTTTCACTATTAGGCAGCAAATTTTATGCATATCACCAGCCCTATGTTAAATTTTTCTAAAGAAGACAGAGATAAGAACTTTCTGAGGATAATGATTAAATTTAGGATAATATTTACAGTGTTGATAGAATAAGTGGACCACCTCATTTTGTATCTCATTGCCTGCACACCCAGCCAGCAACACCCTCCTGATCAGTAGTATATGAAGTTGAGTTTGCCAGTCTAGTCTCAATCACTCCAGGCATTGTCTGACTCCCAGACTAAGCAGAAGACAGGACATATTATGTCACACTCATTGGATAACTCCTTGGTAAGGACGATAAATATGATTATTCCTACCTTCTAGATCTGAGAGAGAAAGACCACTCTAAGGCCTTCAGGCATGGGAAATAATTTCTGTGCCAGCCTCTAAGACTGGACCTGCTCCTTACTAGTGGGAAGATTTAGTCCATTCCTATCCTGGGGACTGACATAGTATTTCTTACTCTCTAAGACCCACTGCTTCTGAAACCTTTTCTCTTCACAGACTTGTTCCAGGAAAAACTGCTCTCACTTGGTATCTGAAAGATGACACTGCAGCCTAGAGTTGTGACATAAGCCAGAACTCCTAGGTTGGTTTCCAACTATCAAGAGAAGTTCAGACCTTCTGCTTTTCCTTTTGTTGTCAGTCCTTAGGGATGAGTCTCTGTACCATTCCTGTTACTGTTCTTAATGGAAATCAGAAGATGTTCAGACAGATGGTTTTTCTGCCTTTTGACCTTTCAAGAAGAATGGATTATGGGCGCACCCTACAAGAA
>NW_023412560.1:0-2592 GCF_903995425.1 Onychomys torridus
GACAAGAGCACCTCCCACAGGGTTACAGTGTGCTTAAAGACACAGCACAATCATTCCTGACACTCCCTTCCACCCCAAAGACTTTTTCTAAATGAGCAGAGGTTTCAATATTAACAGCACTTCCCCCTGGCTCCAATAGCTGACCCTGCTTTCTTCCTGCTCTGCATGGGTACTTCCCCTTCTTCCCCCAGGACACAATGTGGCTAGCTAGCTTATACAAACCACTAAACTATGTGGGCAGAGTGATTCCTTGTCCTACAGGTAAAAGGGATCCTGGAATATTAACAACTGAAGAGAGATTTAAAGACACACAAGGAGAATGTTATTATGAGATTTACTGCTGACATCAGGTGAACTGAAGGTACTTTGTACCTGGTTGTCACAGGGACTTCAGACTACCAGCCAACAAAAGCAGGAACTTGATCACAACCAAGAAAATAGCGCCATTGCTTTAGGAATTTTATTCCAGAAGTGCAGAGCAAACAATTGGAAATGAATAATAATACAGAGTAGTCTTCATGGGTAGTTAATATTAGATAACTGAAGTATGAAAAATGTGTTTATGAACACTATTGTTAGCCAACATATCTTCCTCAGGGGTGCAGGTGAAGGAAAAAAAAACTGCATTATTCAAGGTTCTCTACCTGAAAAGGACTGGTAGAATGAATCTATGTATGAAGAAAATGGATTTATTAGAATGCCTCACCAACTGTGGTTCAGGCAGACCATCTATGACTGCTGCCATTGGATATTTGAAAAAGTCAGTAGTTGTTCAGAGCATGAGGCTGTGTATCTCAACTGCTCTTTAGTGCACACCACAATTCTAAGGAAGTACGCTCTGGTGCTGGTTAAAGAATGAACTTGGAACTGGGTGGTGGCAAACGCCTTTAATCCCAGCACTTGGGTGGCATAGTCAGGAAGATCTCTGTGAGTTCAAGGCCACCCTGGGATACAGAGGAACTTCTAGGAAAGCCACAAACTATACAGAGAAATCCTGTCTCAAAAAAAAAAAAAATGAACTCGGTAGCCAGAGCTAGGGTAACCAGGCAAAGGGAGAACTTACTCCTTCTGTGTTCTTTATGTATGTAGGCTACAACCAGAAGGTAATATCAAGATTAAAGGGGGATCTTATACTTTGTTTGATTCTTTGTGTGTGTGTCCCTGGGACTGGATTTATCTGTATAGCCCTGGAACTCATTCTGTAGACCAGGCTGGCCTCAACCTCAGAAATCCACAGAAGATTCGGCCTCCTCAGTGCTGTGCTTAAAAGTGTGCACAGACATCAAACAGCTGAAGGTAGATATCACCTCAAATGATCTAGATTAAAGATGGGTCTTCAATTTCAAAACATTTCAAAAATCCTTCACAGGTGAATGCAACTCTTTTGGTTTTAGTTAATTGCAGAGATGGCCCATTGACTACCAGGAATAGCCATCACAATTTCCAAGATGGAAGAAAGGAGAAAAATTTCTTACCTAGGAGGATGGTAGAGTATGGAATACTTTTACAATGCTTCATGTAAACAAAGGAAGCATGTAGATTTGAACAGAGGGAATCTGGACATATTCCTAAGCAGACTACATTAACAAATCCATTTCTGATCACCATCACAATGGAAAAGTAGAGACACTTAGGGGAATTCTTACATAAAAATCAGGGGAATCCATATATAAATTATAAAATGATAGAAACAAATGTCTCTGGGCTGTTCATTTTGTACCCCAAAGTCTTAGCTGAAGTCTAGTAAGTGATACACTGAACAAAGATTGTTCTCAGGCATATAAGACCTGTCAATCTTAATGTTCAGTCTGAAAGATAAGTATACCAATACCACAATTCTCACAAAGACAGAGAACAGAAATGCAGAAATCATCATTAAAAAGCCACTTAAGAGCATTGTGTACTGTGCTGTTAGATGAGCGGTTTATGATGGGCTTCATTAACTTCAAAATAAAGCTGCTTTTCCCTCTAAGCAGGCTGGCTAGGCAGGGGGGCCACAGCTGCTCCCTGAAAGACAATGAGGAGCTAATTTTAACTATCCCTGGTATCTGTCTGTCTGAGGGCTGTGAGCTCACTGTAAATAATTTCATTCTTTACTCTTACTAATTTGAAAAGAATGATTCATATGATGGTTTGTCTGTTCACAATACCCAAGGAGGCCAGAGAAAGGCAGGAGTGTCTGGAACCAGATTAGAGCAAATGGTTTCCTGCCTTGTGGGTTCTATAAATGGAGCCTGGGTCCTCTGTGTCAAAAGCCAGTGCATTTATTGCTGAGCCATCTATTTAGGTCCCTTTATATTAAAAATGTTTCCCATAAATTGTTAATTAAGAGACATCAGTTTCTCTACACTTGAATGCATTGGCACAGGAGATCACTTCCTAAATATGATACCAGCAACACCTCTGAGCAAAAAACAATTAATAAATGGGAACTCATGAAACTGGAGACGCTTTAGTAGGGCAAAAGACATGGTCAATAGACAAAAAACAAGGCCTTACAGAATGGGAAGACCTTCACCCAACCCCCACATCAGACAGAGGACTAACTTCTCAGTGGGTTAACAGAATGTCAAGAACTATGGATTTCATCTG
>NW_023412561.1:0-29903 GCF_903995425.1 Onychomys torridus
AGGTAGAAAGTGACCAAGACAGCGGCTTCTGATATACATGTGAATATGCATGCACCTGTACTCACGTGTACACCACACACACATACAATGTACACAGCAGAAGAAATGTCTCAACAAGATGCCTCCAAGTCTGCCTGTTTTTTTTTTTTTTTAAAAGACTTATTTGTTTGTTCATTATGTATACAGAAGAGGGTGCCAGATCTCATTACACATGGCTGTGAGCCACCATGTGGTTGCTGGGAATTGAACTCAGGGACCTCTGAAAGAACAGTCAGTGCTCTTAACCTCTGAGAGCCATCTCTCCAGCCCCCTGCCATAAGTTTTTGATCCCAAGGACCAAATAGGATAAGGGAAATATGATCTCAAACTGTTACCTGACCATAACTGTAACAAGACCTAGCAAGGACCTGAGTTTGATTCCAGGATTAAGAAGAGTTGCATAGCAGCCGGGTGGTGGTGGCACATGCCTTTAGTTAGTCCCAGCACTGGGGAGGCAGAGCCAGGTGGATCTCTGTGTGTTCGAGGCCAGCCTGGGCTACCAAGTGAGTTCCAGGAATGGCGCAAAGCTACACAGAGAAACCCTGCCTTGAAAATACCCAAAAAAAGAAAAAAAGAAAAAAGAAAAAGAAAAAAGTTGCATAGCAATACCCTTAGAATTGAAACACCCCCTCCAAGGAGGTACAGGCTCAGGGGAGAAAACTAACTGCATATGAATGGAAAAGCTGAAACTTCACAGGGCCCTCCCCAGGGTTATAGACAGGTAAACAACTGCAGGGGAGATTCACCAGCCAAATTCTCCACCAACCTGCAAGTCATGCAGGGACTCCAGGTTGCAAATCCTTCATGGAGTCATTACCCAAGCTGGGGTGGGTTGCATTTGAGTCATCCCTATTCCTAAGTAACCCCTAAGAAAAGGCTCACAAACTTTGATCAGTAGTGGCTTCCTTATCTGGGGTGAGTAGATATTTTGTAGGTGTCTTTCCTCTGCCTGAGGACTCTGGCACAAAGGACTCATCCTTTAGTTTTAAACCTCCAACCTTCATTATTTCTAGATAATGGGTCAGAAACTTTACCTTCTGAGTGAGATGTCACTGTAATATTTGTTTCCTATAGTAGGTACAATGTTGAAAGATTATCTAATCATAGATCTATTTGTTTTGTTTTCAAGTCAGGGTCTCATGTAGCCTAGGCTAGCTTAGAAACCAAAGAAAATGGTTAATAAAATAAGGTTTTCCCCATTAGAAAGAAGTTTAAAAGGACAAACAGGCAGGATTGGTGGTGGCTCCTGCCTACAATTTGGGTCAAAGGTTGAGGTCCCAGGCTAGCCGGGGTCAGAAACAAGCAAACAATAAATAAATAAAAGGGCTGGACAGGTGGCTCAGAGGTTAAGAGAACTGCCTGTTCTTCCAGAGGTCCTGAGTTCAATCCCGAGCAACCACATGGTGTCTCACAACCATCTGAGATCTGGTGCCCTCTTCTGGCATGTACACAGAACACTGTATGTGTAATGAATAAATAAATCTCTAAAAAATAAAATAATCAAAAAAACAAAATGGACAGAAAGATGCTACCAAGTGTTAATTTACTGATTTTCCAAATAAGAAAAACAAAAACAAAAAAAAAAACCTCACTGACCACATGTCAAACATAAAATGTTAAATATGCAGACGGAGAAATGTCTGAAGTTTTTAAAAACTGGTCCCATAATGCTGAAGACTTGAGTTTGACCTTAGGAACCATATAAAAACCAGAACTAAAATTAATCTATAAAACTACCTGCCGGGTGGTGGTGGCGCATGCCTTTAATCCCAGCACTCACGAGGCAGAGCCAGGATGATCTCTGAGTTCGAGGCCAGCCTGGTCTACAAAGTGAGTTCCAGGGAAAAGGCGCAAAACTACATAGAGAAACCCGGTCTCAGAAAAAAAAGAAAAAAAAAAAAAAAAAAAAAAAAAAAAAAAAAAAAACTACCTACAAGAGATGAAAAGTCGGGACAGGAGAATGCTCAGATGCTCAAGGGCCAGCTAGCCACAGCAGAGCAGACGGAGACCCTGCCTCAACAAGGTAAGAAGCCAGAACAAAAATCATGAAAGTTGCCCTTTCATATTCACTTATACAACATGGCACACATTATCTGCACTCACATGCAGAGAATACAAAAATTTTTAAAAATCTAAGTTGGGCATGGTGGCACACACCTGTAGTCTCTGCACTTGGCAGGTTGAAGCAGAAGGATCAAGAGTTCAAGGCCATTCTCTGGCAGCATTAGAAGTAGGCTACAATGACTAATATTTGCCAGACACATTAAACCACTGTGGACCTCTTGGTAGGAACTGCTGACATAAAACACTTGTAAACCTTCTACTAACTCACCAGTAGTCTTATTTCCAAGTGTAAAACCAGCTTCCCCCAAAACTCAACATATGCTAGCATAAACTTATGTGGAGAGAGCTGTACAATCTAGTAGCTTATTCCTCAGTACTAGAAATGAACACAGGACGTCATATGTCAAGCACACATGCAGTAGTTCTACCTCTCTACGTTGAAAAATACCCATTGTGTTCTGACCACAGACTGACATATTTCCATCAGAAAAACAAACATTTTAGGTTTTGTTGCCCAAATGCTGTGCTACACTAAGCTCCCTGCTTTTGTGACATGAAAAACTGTGGCCAATGAATGACCATGGCTGTTTGACTAGATTTACAAACAGGGTAAGATGCCAGACAAAACTAACTCCTCTCCACGCTACAGGATGGACTTTCCTCCTCATCTAACAGACCTATATTTGTTCCCGCTCTAACACACAGGCGGGGTCCTTACTTCCTCTCTAAATCTAGTCAGTCCATCAATAACATAGTACATCTTGTGGCAAGCGTAAATGATTTGAATGCATCTCCCAAGGATCTTGAGTTGAATAATTTGGATATTGGAGACATACTTCAGCTTCTACTGTCCCCTGCTTACACTTCCTCCCTGTTTGTTGTGTGCCAGGTATCTCTTTGGGCAACATGCTCCTACCCTTTAGTAGTTCTCCCTAGCTACAAGGGGAAGCAATCATAGTGGATCTTCTGAAAGGGCCAAGTATCTTTAAGCAGTATTGAAGCCCTGGGTAATGAATGGATTGTTTCATGTCCACATTGTGGACACCTCTTGAGTTGGTGAGACTGTTCAGGAGGCACAGACATTACCAAAGTTGTTCAGTGCTTGGGACCTATCAAATAAATTCAACTTGTATACCTCCACACTTGCAACCAGGCACACATAAGCCCAAACAGAAATATAAATGTAGAGGGGCTAGAAGAGTTAGTTCAGTGTTTAAGAGCACTTATTGAAAAGGGACGCCAGGCGGTAGTGGCACACACCTTTAATCCCAGCACTTGGAGGCAGAGGCAGGCGGATCCCTGTAGGTTCGAGGCCAGCCTGGGCTAGAGCTAGTCCAGGACAGGCTCCAAAGCTACAGAGAAACCCTGTCTCGAAAAACCAAAAAGAAAAAAGGGACAAAGTTTAAGTCTCAGTACCCATATGGAGGGTCACCACCTCCTCAGGCTATGCAGACATACATGCATGATCACTAATACAAGCAAAAATATATTTTTAAGCACACACACACACACACACACACACACACACACACACACACACGTAAAAAATTTAGTTGGGCAGTTGGATCTCTGAGTTCAAAGCCAGCCTGGGCTACCAAGTGAGTTCCAGGAAATGCACAAAGCTACACAGGGAAACCCTGTCTCGAAAAAACAACACACAACCCCCCCCCAAAAAAAAAGAAAGGAAAAAGAAAAAAATTTAAACACAGGGGCAGTTTAGAACACTCACTGGCTGTTCTGCTAGAGGTCCTGAGTTCAATTCCCAGCAACCACATGGTGGCTCACAGCCATCTGTAATGAGATCTGGTGCTAATAACATGCTACACTTGGAGATAATTCAGTTTTGCATCTACAAGGTACATATAGCTTCAAGAAATAAGCTATTTATACCAATAATTAGGAATATCAACCAGACCTCAAAATGTAGTCTTGGCTAGCCTTAGGTATCTATCTGCCCGCCCTGTCTCCAGGTTTAAAAAGGTCTTTTACCACAGCCAGCATCTTCTAAGTTTTTCTGGTGTCAGCTTCTTTCCTTGAGTTGCTTTCTGCCTCTACACACAGCCTTAACTCCAGATTTACAAAGAAGTGACTTCCTGATTTCCCATCTTGGCAGACAGTGGACTAAGACAATGGGTTTCCAACTACTGCAGGTCAGACCACAGCCAACCACACATGGTCAAAAATGCATTATGCATACCTTGAGACCACTGGTGAACTCAACCCAGTTTACTCTGCCCCCTAGTTGGAACTCCAGGGTAACACAAAGGGAGCCAGGGCACTATGAATCCCATCACATCCATCTCAATGCTAGACTCCCTCTAACCAATTTGTCTAGTCTGGTTTAAGACTGCCAGGGTTTCTCCACAATACTTGGCTTCAGGTTGGAGAACTGGTTCTTTTCTAAAAACAGAACATGCCGTGGAACACACCTTTAATCCCAGCACTCGGGAGGCAGAGGCAGGCGGATCTCTGTGAGTTCAAGGCCAGCCTGGTCTACCAAGTGAGATCCAGGAAAGGCGCAAAGCTACACAGAGAAACCGTCTTGAAAAACAAACACAAAAACAAAAAACAAAAACAAAACCAGAACACGCCTATGCCACACCATTCAGGAGAATACGCTCAACACCCAAGATGCCTGCCAAGGAATTGGGTTCCTGGGTCTATTCCTCTTTGGCTAGTTTGTTTTGATGTAGACACCTAATAGCTGTACTTGCCCATCGCCCCTAAAACCAGTAGGCCTTTGCCAGTAACCGACTAATCGCCTCAGACTGAAGAAAAAAAAAAAAAAGTATGGCGGCACTTACCGCTCTTATTTCCGTTAACTCAGGTAGAGGTCCCAGTAACTACATGGCACTACAGTTATGGGGAATCTAACGCCCTCTTCTGGCCATTTTAGACACCAGGCATGCATGCCGTCCATTTATACATGCAGGCAGAACACACAAACATACCAAAAATAGCATATAACACATGTATATTCACAGGTGGCAGGGGCCTATTGCTTCATGTATATTGGACTGCTCATAGTCATTGTCTCTACAACACACACACCACTTTTCATCTTCAAAGACAGTGCTGAACTATGTCTCTCTGCCTCGCCTTAAACTATTTAACCAAGATGGTCTTGAGCTCATGGCAATCTGCCTGCTTTGGACTCCTAAGTGCTAAGATTATAGGCCTGAGACACCCCACACAGCTAACACCACTATTTTCAAATTCCCTCTGGAAAATAAGGGTTTACAAATCCTTTTTTAACCACCCAGTTTGCTTCCTTTCGCTGAGTAGATAAGCTGTGCCAGTCATTGTGAAAAAGTCTTTATTTTAAGAAAAAAATTTAGTTAACAAAAAATTTAACAAGTTTCACTTAGCAAAATACACCCAAAAGGAAATCACAGTACAAAGAAAGCTTTAAGTCAAGGCCTCACCAATTCCTACAGTATTAGTATTGTGTCTCAATTCTCAAAACTAACTTTTAAAAAGCTTAAACTTAACCTAAAGATTTAAATGAAAATATAAACTAGAATGAACATGAGAAATGCTTCTCTTTGCATCAGGGATCTAGCACCTTTGAGTTCTCCAGAAAAGTACATGTCCCCAGTGTGTTCACTGTGGTGTGCTTTAAGATCCACTCAACATACTTAAAACTACTTAACTCAGATAACATCACTCCTTAAGTATACTACCAAAAATGTTAATTGAGAAAAGCGGAAGAAAATAGTTTTAGTTTACTCAATATTACATGCTAGAAGAAAAGTTTGCATGAGAAACACTGAAGAGGTAATTTTTTAATCCAGATTTCACAAACTCATGGTGCAATGTGGGTCCCCCAGCTTCCTCTAGAGTTATAAACTGCTCTTGACTGCTTATTGGCTGCCTGTGAAATTTTGATTGAAATAACTCAAATGTCTACAATACTAGTCATATCCACCCATGCTGTTTTGACCGCTGTAGCCGGCCCCATAACAGCCACTCACTGACTGGCTCTCCAGGCCACTGTAAGTCGCCTGGGCAGCTGACACTCCCATGCCCTGCATCACCTGGCTGCTATAAGCCCCGTTGCTAGCCCCTGTTGTTGAATTCAGGAAGAGTTCTATATATCTGTGCTGCATATTGGCCCTGTCCTTCGACATAGCTGCCACTGCTTCTTCATGGGTGGCAAACTCAACATCAGCTTCTCCCGTCACTCTTCCATCAGGACCAATCTCAATATGAACTCTCACGGGGTTGAGTGGAGAGAAGAAGTTGTAGATGTCGTTCTCCGTTGCTTTGTAGGGCAGCCCTCTCATGTGGACGCAGTGGCCGGTGGTGCTCTGCACTGTGAACTCGCTGTCTCCGTATCTGTGGTCATACATTCCTGAGAGACAGTAGCTGAGGTCTCTCCCAAACAGGTCAGTGGTGAAGCCATAGCCATCACTGAGGCCACTGTATTCTTCATAGCCCCCATAGCCTGCACTATAGGCACCAGACCTCATCCTATCCAAGCCTGCCTGTTTCACAATGCCAATGTACCTCCGGGCTGTGCCAGGCCGGTCATAGGGCCCAGGCCTCTGCACAGACATGAACTTCAGAGGTGGATCTGAGTATGACCTAACTTCCTCCTGGCTGCTCTTGAACACTTCGATATACCTGTGTCCTATTCTCTCCTTGTGCTTCCCCAGAGCTTTCTCAGCTAACTCTTGTGAGGCAAACTGAACGAAGGCCTCCCCTGTAATCTTGCCCTCCGGGTCCACAGGTAATGTGATCCCGTTTGGCACAATTTCCAACCCTGAGAAGAACTGAACAATTTCTTCCTTTGTGCATCCAAACGGGAGTCCCCGAAGCCTCACAAAGCCATCATTGGCACTGTCGGCGCTGTTTGGACCACTGTGCTTCAACACCCAATCCATCTCGGTTCTGTGTGACTTGAACACCTCAATGTATCGGTGTCCCATGCTTTCCCTGTCTTTTTTCAGAGCCAATTTTACATCATCTTCTGACTCAAGTTCAACAAAAGCCTCACCACTCTGCCTGCCTTCTCTAGTATAAATGAAATGAACACCTGCGACCCCATCATGAATTGTGCAGTCGGAGAGGAAGTTTTGTACGTCCTCAATTGAGCAGGACCACGGTAGGCCACGGAGTTTGACCACATAGCCTTCACCTCCCTCAGGGCCCAGCATCATGGACACTTGACAAGGCTGATGTCACACAAGCTTGGGCAATGTTTTTGTAGCTGAAAGAACCACCACAGGTGCCTTCTGTAGGAAACACTTAAGGCAGGTACAAGTTGTCCACAGAGGCAGAAGTGACTTCCACTGTCAATAAGCAAGAACCACAACTCCACCCGACGCTTTAAAAATGCAGAGAGCTCCGGGGGAAGTCCAGGTACACCTTCTTTTTTGTTCTCAACTTCGGGCTTCTTGTCCCCATGCTCCTACTCACATCTGGAACCTCGCTGACCCTCAGAGCACCTAGAGGAGGGTGGCAGAACCCCGGGATTTGGTAGTTGTAGCTGAGACAGTTGAGGTTTGTTTACTGTTACCATGGAAACCACCCACCTACATTCCCCCCATCCCCCACCCCTCTACTCCCTGCGCTCTTGGTGGGGCCTCAGCGGGAGAGTCAGCCACTCCTGCCTAGGGAGCACCTACTGTGCTTCCCATGGGATTATTTCTTTCTCAGCATGTTCATTATTGGTATATAGTAAAATGAATCTTTTTCTATGCTAATTTTGAATCCTGCTACTTCTCAGGAAATGTTTTATTCAGTTATTAGTTTTCTGATAGAAGCTTTAAAGTTTCTTACATATAAAATCACATCATCTGCAAATAAGGATAATATGACTTCTTCCTTTCTTATTTGCATTAATTTTATTATATTTTCTTGTCTTGCTTATGCTAAGATTTCAAGGTCTATGTTGAGCAAGAAAGTAGACACCCTTGTCTCAAGCCTAATTTTTTGGAAATGCCTTGTGTTTATCTTCATTGATGTAGTATTGGCTATAGTTTTATCATATATAGCCTTTATTTATTTTTAAAGTGGAGATCTTCTATTTTTGGTTAGCAGACGCTTTGTCACAAAAGGATGGTAGACAGTATGATGATCTTGTGATTTCTGTCCTTGAGGTCTATTCTTAAGTTGTATTTCATGTGCTGGTTTGTATAAATCTAACCGTTCTTGCATCCCTAAAATGAAGCCCACTTGGCTTATTTTGAACTGCAGTTTGCAAGTAGTTTATTGAAAGTTTTTCCAATCGTGTTTTTGTGGAGATAAGCTTATAATTTTTGTGTGTGTTTCTGTTCAGTTTTAGCACCAGCGTTAATACTAGCTTTATGAAAATGAGTTAGTGTTTCTTTCCCTTTCTATTTATGAAATTGTTTATGGGAAACATCATATGTTAGTTTCTCATTAGAGGTTTGTAGGGATTTTACCTGTGAATCCCTCAGCTCCTGGGCATTTTTTAAATGAAGAGACCCTTTGTTAATGTTTAAATTTCATTGTCTCTTATAGTTCTGTTTATGTTGCTTATATATTTTTGGTTTAATTTGAGTAGATAATATGTGCATAGGAATTAATTCATGTATTCTTAGATTTTCCAATGTATCTTAAATATAGGTTTTTTAATACATCTTCTAAATACCCTCTAAACATCATTGGGCATATGTTGTAATATCTTTCTTTTCACTTATAATTTTATTGATTTAGAGTTAGTTCTCTTCTGGTTTAGTTTGGACAAGGAGTGAATGTTGTTTATCTTTTCTATTTACTACCTTATTATTTCATTGATTCTTTTTCACTTTTTTGAGGTTATAGTTTAATTACAAAATTCTTCCTTCCCTTCCTTCCCTACCTCCAATATACTCCTCCCCACTCTCTTTCAAATCATGACCTCTTTTTCACTAATTTTTATTTGCATGCATATAAGTATACATACAAATATTACCTCCTCAGTCTATATAATGCAACTGTTATGTATGTTTTCAGGACTGACTATTGGGCCAATTCTTTATATGATTCCTTTCGGTTTCTATTGTATTGAATTTTCCCTGAGCTAAAATTTCTTTCCATTTACTGATAGTAGATTTGGCTTATTTTTCCCCCTAGCTCCTTGAGGTAATTAAATTCTTTAGTTAAGAGTTCTCTGATTATTTTTTCCCCAATTTATTCTTCTTTTTATAGAAAATGGATTCTTTTTTCATACCATATATCCTTAATTATAGTTTCTCCTCCTTCTACTCCTCCCAGTTCCTCTCCTCCCTCTCCTCTCCTCTGGATCCACTTCCTTTCTGTCCTTCACTGGAAAATAACAGGCTTCTAGGAGATAACAACCAAATAGGACAAAATAATATATAATAAGGTAAAGAAAAAAACCACTATATTTGAAGCTGGGCAAGGCAGCCTAACAGAAGAAAAGGAGTTCCAAGAGTAGGCACAAGAATTAAGAGACCCACTTGTTCTCACAATCAGGAAGTCCCATAAAAATGCTAAGCTTAAAGCTATAATATATCTACAGAGTACCTGGTGTAGAACCATGTAGGTCCTGTGCTTGCTGCTTCCATCTCTGTGAGTGTACATGATTCCCTGCTTAGTTGATTCATAGGCCTTGTTCTTTGGTATTCTCCATCCTCTCTGGCTCTTACACTCTGTCTCCTCTTCCATGGGGTTCCCTGAGTTCTGAGTGGAGAGATTTGTTGGAGACATTCCATTTTAGATATTTTCTGTATATAATGTATGGCTGCAGGTCTGTGCATCTGTTCCCACCTTCTGCTTCAGGAAGCTTCTCTGATGATGACTGGATAAGGCACTGAGCTATGAGTATAGCAGAATATCATAGAGAGTCATTTTATTGACACTTTTGTTTTCAGACCAGTAGTGTATGGTTTTACCCTAGGTCTCTGGACTATCTAGTCTCTGATTCATGGCTACCTAAGCAGTGTCAGGAATGGGTTACATCTAGTGGATTGTAACTTAAGTAAAATCAGACATCCCACAAGTTCACTGCCCTCATTGCCCTAGCATATTTTACAAGCATCACAGATTGTAGGCCTAGATTTTGTGCCTAGCTTGGTGTTTAACCCTTTCTGTTTTGGTAGCCTACAGAATACCTTTACTCACAAAAGAGACTAGAACAGAGGGATGAAGGCTCCATGTAGGCACCAGCTCGATATCTCCATGTTCAATGGGTTATGTGGGTGTTCTTGGTAATGGAGGCTTGCTGTCAGTCTCCAGAGAGCAGTCTATTGTCTTAGCAAGAGCCAGAGTTACTGAGTGATTTCCATGGGACCTCCTGGCCAACAACTCAACTGAATGCAACCAAGTTCCACTATTGAAAGCCTCATTGGGTGACAAGAGATGGCCAGTTGAGACTCCATATCCCCATTGTTATGAGACCTCATTAGGATCACCTTCATATATTTTAGGAAGTTTCCACTGTACTAGTTCTCATATCATCCTTCCAGTGCCCCTCACTTTCAGGTGTCTTTCCTTCTTTATATCCCTCTACCCTATGTCCCTTACACCTTCTCACCTGATCCTCCCATTTGTGTCCCCATCCACCACCAGTCCATCTGTAAAATCTATTCTATGTCCCCTGCCAGGGAGATCCAAGTATCCCCTCTAGACACTTCCTCTATACCTAACCTCTTGGAGTTTATGTATTGTAGCTTGGTTATCATTTACTTAATGGCTAATATCCACATATAAATGAATGCATACCATATTTATCTTTCTGAGTCTGGGTTACCTCAATCAGGATGAGCTCTAGTTCCATCCATTTGCCTGTAAATTTCATGCTGTTATTTTAAAAACAGCTGAGTAATACTCCATTGTGTAAATATACCACATTTTCCTTATTGATTCTTCAGTTGAGGGGTATCTAGGCTATTTTCAGTTTCTAGCTATTATGAATAAAACATCAGTGAACATGGTTGAGCAAGTGTCCTTGTTGTAGGTTGGAGAATCCTTTATGTATATGCAGAAGAGTGGTGTAGTTAGGTCTTGTGGTAGATCAATCCCAACTTTCTGAGTAAACTGCCATATTGATTTCCATAATGGCTGTACAAGTTTGCACTCCTACCAGCAATGAAGAAGTGTTCCTCTTGCTCCACATCTTTGCCAGCATGAGCTGTCACTTGTGTTTTTGATGTTACCATCAATCTTTTGACAGGTGTAAGATGGAATTTCAAAGTAGTGTTGATTTCATTTCCCCAATGGCTAAGGATGTTGAACACTTCTCTAAAGTGTTTCTCAGCCATTCAAATTTCCTCTATTGAGAATTCCGTTTAGATCTGTACTCCACTTTTTAATTGGATTCTTTGTTTTTTGATATCTAGTTTCTTGAGTTCTTTATATATATTGGATATTAGCCTTCTGTCAGATGTGGGGTTGATGAAAATATTTTTTCATTCTGTAGGCTGCTGTTTTTTCCTGTTGAAGCTACCATTTGCCTAACAGAAGCTTTTCATTTTCATGAGGTTCTGTTTATTAATTTTTAATCTCAGTGCCTGTACTATCAATGTTCTGTTCAGAATGTCTTCTCCTGTGCCAACGCATTCAAAGCTGTTCCCCACTTTCTCTTCTATCAGATCCAATATATCTGGTTTATGTTGAGGGCCTTTGATCCACTTGAACTTGAGTTTTATGCAGGGTGATAGGATGGATCTATTTGCTTTTTTTTACATGCAGCCATCCAGTTAGACCCAGCACCACTGCTTTCCTTTTTACATTGTATAATTTTGACTTCTTTGCTAAAAAACCAGGTGGTCAAGGGTGTGTGATTTATGGCTGGGTGTTCAGCTGGATTCCGTTGATCAACATGTGTATTTTTATGCTAAGACCATACATTCTTTATTACTACAGCTCTTTAGTACAAACTTGAAATTAGGAACAGTGATACCTCCAGCAGTTCTTTTGTTGTTCAGGATTGTTTTAGCTATCTAGTGTTTTTTGTTTTCCACATGAAGTTAAACATTGTCCCTTCAAGGTCTGTAAAGAATTGTATTGGAATTTTGATGGGGATTGCGTTGAATCTGTAGATTGCTTTTGTTCAGATGGCCATTTTCACAATATTAATCCTAATGATCCATAAGGATAGGAGATATTTCCAACTTCTTATATCTTCTTCAGTTTCTTTTCTTCAAAACCTTGATGATTTTATCATACAAGACATTCATTTGCTTGTTTAGAGCTACTCAAAGATATTTTATATTATCAGAGGCTACTGTGAAAAGTATTGTTTCCCTGATTTCTTTCTCATCCAATTTGTCATTTGTATGTAGGAGGGCTACTGATTTTCTTGTGAATTAACTTTTTTATACAGCTACATTGCTGAAAGGTTTTATCAGCTATGGTAGTTTCATAGTGGAATGTTAAGGGTCTTATTCCTGATTTTGGTGGAATTCCTTTCAGTTTTTTTCCATTTAATTTGATGTTGCCTGCTGGCTTGCTGTAAATTGCCCTTATTATGTTTAGGTATGTTTATTTTTACCCCCTGTCTCCCCAGGACATTTATCATAAAGGGCTATTGGACTTTGTCAAAGAACTTTTCTGCATCTAATGAGATCATTTGGTTGTTTTCTTTCAGTTGTTTATATTGTGGGTTACATTTATTGATTTTTTTTGTATAGTGAACCATCCTGACATCTCTAGGATGAAGCCTAATTGATCATGATGGACAATCTTTTTGATTTGTTCTTGGACTAAGTTTGCATGTTTTTACTGAGCATTTTTGCATATATGTTCATAATGGAAACTGGCCTGGAATTCTCTTTCTTTGTTGGATCTTTATGTGATTTTGGGATCAGGGTAACTATGGGCCTAATAAAATAAATTGGCAATATTTCTTCTGTTTCTATTTTGTGGAATAATTTGAGGAGTACTGGCATTGACTCTTCTTTGAATGTTGGTTAGAATTCTGTGCTAAAACCATCTGGCCCTGGGTTTTTTTTTTGATGGAAGACTTTTAATGACTACTTCTAGTTACTATGGGTTATAGGTCTAAAGTAAATTGCTTATATGCTCTGGATTTAACTTTGGTAAATGGCACATATTGAGAAAAATAGCCATTTCTTTTAGATTTTCTAATTTGGTGGAGTACAGGTTTTTAAATTATGTCTGTATGATTCTCTGGATTTTCTCAGTGTCTGTTGTTATGGTTCCTTTTTTGTTTTTGTTTTGTTTTGTTGATTTGAATATTCTCTCTCCATCCTTTAGTTAGCTTGGATAAAGTTTTGCCTATCTTGTTGATAATATCAAAGAACCACCTCTTTGTTTCATTGATTCTTTGTATTGGTCTCTTTATTTTTATTTCATGGATTTTAGCCCTAAGTTTGATTATTTTCTTGTCATCTACTCCTCTTTTGTGTAATTACTTCTTTTTGTTCTAGAGCACAATTTCCTAGTACAAGATCAATCTATCCAGTTTTCTTTTAATGTAGGCACTTACTGCTGTGAACTTGCCTCTGAACTACTTTCATTGTGTCCCATAAATTTGGGTATTTTGTGTATTTATTTTCATTGGATTCTGGAAAGTTCTTAATTTCTTTATTTCTGTCTTGACCCATTTTTCCTTTAGTTACACAGGGAAACTTTGCTCAGTCTGGAAGGAGGTGACAGGACCTGCCTGTACTGAATCCACCAGGTTTAAATGAATCCCCAGGGGTGCCTTGATCCTGGAGGACATGGGATGGAGGGGAGGGGCTGGGGGTAGGTGAGGGTGGGAGTGGGAGGGGGGAGGACAGGGGAACCCATGGCTGATGTATAAAATTTAAAACACATAATAATAAAGAAAAAAATTTAAAAAAGAGATTTTTAAAGTTTTTATGAGTTTCTATGCTCTCTTTTGTTTCTGTCATTGTTGATATCTAGCTTCAAACCATGGTGGGCTGATAGGCTGCAGGGAGTTATTTCTATTTCCTCATATCTGCTGAGACTTGGTTTGTGTTTGAGTATATGGTCAATTGTAGAGAAAGTTCCATGAGGTGCAGAGAAGAAAGTATATTCTTTTTTGTTTGGGTGAAATGATCTGTAGTTATCTGTTAGGTCATTTAGTTCATGATGTCTGTTAGTTCCAGTACTTCTCTGTTTAGTTTTGTCTGGATAACCTGCACATTGGTGAGAGTGGGGTATTGCAGTCTCTCACTATAAATATGTGATGGTCAATATCTGATTTAAGTTGTAGTGGTGTTCCTTTTACAAACTTTTGGAGCCCTTGTGCTTGGGGCATAGATGTTAAGAATAAAAATGTCATCTTGGTGGATTTTCTATTTTGAGTATTACTGTCTTTTTAATCTCTTTTGATTAATTTTGGTTTGAAGTATATTCTATCTATCTATCTATCTATCTATCTATCTATCTATCTATCTATCATCTATCTATCTATTTTGTGTGTGGTACAGGCCAGTGATTCCTAGCACTGAGGAGATAAATGCAGAAGAATCAGAAGTTCAAGACCATCTTTGGCTACATAGTCAGTTCAAGGTCAGCCTGGGATACACGAGACCCTGCCTTTAAAAAAATAAATAAATAAACTTTGTGATGATGACAACGCTCATGTAGTTCTTCTGGACATTTCTACTTGTTTCAGTGTGTTTACCTTTCCTTGTTCCAACACCTTGGGGTATTGATTACTGTGGTTTTGTTGTGGTTTTAATGATGATGAGCTTGGAAATCAGGTAGTGTGAGTTATTCAACCTTGTCCTTCTTGAAGATTTGGCTTTTACAGGTTGTTTCCATTTCCCTATGGATTTTATTTATTTTTTATAATTAATTTAATTTTACCTATCAGCCACGGATTCCCCTGTCCTCCCTCCCCCTGCCCCAACCTACCCCCCCCCCATTCCCATCTCCTCCAGGGCAAGCACTCCCCTGGGGATTCAGCTCAGCCAGATAGATTCAGTTGAGGCAGGTCCAGTCCCCTCCTCCCTTCACCTAGGCTGAGCAAAGTGTCCTAGCATAGGCTCCAGGCTCCAAACAGCCAGCTCATGCACTAAGGACAGGTCCTGGTCCCACTGCCTGGGGGCCTCCCAAACAGTTCAAGCTAATCAACTGTTTCACTAGTCTATTTTATTAGATTTTAAATGGGTACATCAGCTTGCTTCTTATATCCATTTGGAATATCTTTTTTCCAATCTTTACCCTGAGGTAATGCCTATCCTAGGTGTTGACGTTTGTTTCTTTTTTTTATTTTATTTTATTTATTTATTTATTTTGGTTTTTGAGACAAGGTTTCTCTGTGTAGCTTTGCGCCTTTCCTGGAACTCGCTTTGGAGACCAGGCTGGCCTCGAACTCACAGAGATCCACCTGCCTCTGCCTCCTGAGTGCTGGGATTAAAGGCATGCGCCACCACTGCCCGGCTGACGTTTGTTTCTTGAATGCAGCAGAAAGATTGATCCTGTTTTTGCATACATTCTCTTAGACTATATCTTCTTATTGGGGAATTGAGACCTTTGGTATTGAGAGATATCAATGACCAATATTTGTTGATTCATGTTATTTTGTTGCTGTTGCTGTTGATGATGGTGGTGGTGTGTATGTGTATATGCTCATGAGTGGGTATGTGTGTGTTTCCCTTCTTTTGTTTTTGCTGGTCTGAGATTATTTCCTGTGTATTCATGTGTGTAGTTAACTCCTTTAGGTTGGAGTTTTCCTTCTAGTTCCTTCTATAGGGACGGATTTGTAGAGACACATTGTTTAAGTTTGGATTTATCATGGCATATCTTGTTTTCTCAATCTATGGTGATTCAAAGTATTGCTGGGTATAGTAGCCTAGACTGCTATCTTTGTTCTCTTAGAGTCTATAGCACATCTGGCCAGGCCCTTCTGGCTTTTAGGGTCTCCATCGAAAAGTCAAGTATAATTCTAATAGTTTCATCTTTAAATATAACTTGGTCTTTTTCCCTTCCAGCTTTTAACAGTCTTTCTTTGTTCTATACATTTAGTGTTTTGATTATTTGTTGTGAGGGGACTTTTTTCTTTTTGCTCCAATCTATTTGGTGTTCTATAAGCTTCTTATATCTTTATAGGCATGTCCTTCTTTAGGTCAGGACAATTTTCTTCTATAATTTTGTTGAAAATATTTTCAGGGCCTTTGAGCTAGAATTTCCCCTCTATTCTTGTTATTCTTACGTTTGGCTTTATCATAGTGTCCCCAACTTCCTAGATTTTTTTTGTGTGTGTCAAGTCTTTTAGATTCATTTTCTTTGACTGATTTATCCATTTTTCCTATCCTATCTTCAACACTTCAGATTCTTTCTTCCATATCTTGTAGTCTGTTGGTAAAGCTTATCTCTGTAGTTCCTGTTCAAATCCCTACATTTTTATTTTCAGAATTTCCTCAGTTTGTGTTTTCTTTGTTGCTTCTATTTACATTTTCAGGTCTTGAACAGTTTTGCTTATTTCCTTCACTGTCTGTTTGTGTTTCTTGCATTCCTTTAAGTGATTTATTCATTTCCACTTTAATGACCGCTATCATCTTCATATAGTTGGTTTTAAGGTCTTTTTATTTTTTGTGCTTCAGCTATTTTGGAATACTCAAGGCCTGCTGTAGTAAGATAGATGAGTTCTGGTGGAGACATATTGTCCTGGCTGCTATTAATTGTGTTCTTATGCTGGTATCGAGGTATCTGGGTTTGGAATGATTATAGTTCTAGGAGCTAATTTCTGGATTTCTTTTTGTTGGGTGGGTATTTTGTTCCTTGGTGTTTGTTTCCTCTTAGTTTCTGGATTTTGGTTGAGTGTAATGGCTGTGTGTTGCCTGTTTTCCTGTCCTGCTCAACTGGTGTGTTCACATGAGTCCCTGCTTGTGTTGGAGGCTGTTGCCATGTCTTGCTCAGCTGGTGTGTTCCTAGTGAATTAAAAGTTCTCTGATTCGTAAGTAGCCATTTAGAGCCTTAAATTGCCCTTTTAGAATCAGTTTCATTGAATCACACACATTCTAGTATGTTGTATGAGGCGGGTAAGCCTGAAGCACTGGGACTCACCTTAAGCAAACAATAAGCTGTGACATGCACAGAAAGGCACTCTGGAAACCTGACCCACAAACTACAACTGGAAAATGATGACATGCAGCCCAGAGCCACCCAAGAAATGCCACAGCAGCTAGGAGTAAAAGTAAAACTCCACCAAACAGCTCATACTTAAATACCTCATCCCTTTGTTTAATAAATGAGATTGCTTGCAAACTTCCAGAGTCTGTGTTATTGCCTCCATGTCTACCATCCATTAACCCAGGTATCAGAGACAGTGAGGCCCCAGCTGCAAAGCCAGCAACATTTTCATTTTCATTGTATGAAATTCCATGAAGTTTTAATGTTTATCTCCTGATTGCTTTAATATCCCAGTCATCATTCAACAGTGGATTATCAGTTCTTGAATGTGCTCATATTTTGTTAAGGCCCTTTGATCTCTGATATTTCTTTGTTGGTATTTTTGTATGGATTACCTATTTGTTAGTGAGAATAGGGTAGTAAAATCACCCATTATTGCTTTGTTGAATTTTTCTCTGTCTTTATAAATAGCAACTTTTGTTTATGAAATTACTTTTTCTTGCATATGTGTTTAGAATTATAGTCTCCTTTTGGTGAATTGATCCCTTAATCAATATGAAGTGAGTTTTACCTCTTCTGCCTAGTTTTGGGTTGAAATCTATGTTTTCAGGTATTAATATAGGTTCATCTGCTTGCCTTAAAGTCCTGTGTGTAGCAATGAGGCCTCCCCTGTCCACATTGGCATGTCTATCATTGTCCTTGTTCAGCTCATGTTTAGACAGTCACATTGGAAAGACTTTTTGAGTATAGCTTCTAACATTACTAGGAGATCAAGGCTCACAGCAAAATTCCCTGATCCTCTGGCTTTTACAGTATTTCCACTCCCTCTTCTACAATGTTCCCTGAACCTTAAGTGCAGGAGTTGTTTTATAGATATATCAATTGGAACTGGTTCTTATCTGGTCTTTTCTATTTGGCAATCTAAATGTCTCCTTTATCTAGTTGGCCATCACTTTCCCTAGTTCTAGGAAATTTTATATTATGATTTGTAGAATATGTCTATGCCTTTGTCTGTGTTTCTCCTTCCATATTTCTGCTTAAGAATTTCATCCTTTCATTGTGTCCCACACATTTCACAAATTCTGGTCATACTTTCATGTTCTATTTTTATTGTTGGAATATCTAATTTATTTCCCTTGTCTTCAATTTTAGATATTCTGTTTTCTATTTAATCTGATTTATTGAAAATGTGGTCTACTTAGATTTTAAAATTTGAATTATTAAGGTTTCCGTTTCCAAAATTTTAAATTGATTTTTTTTAGTATTTTATTTCCTGAATTCCTCAATAAAATTATTACCAATGTCCCAATTTCATTTAGAAGCTTATTTGAATTCTCTTTAACTGATTCTTTGATTTCATTGAACATTTGTTGTAAGTATTTGTCTGTGATTTCACTTTCTTGTTATCTATTCCTACAGAACTGGTAATTTTAAGCAGTTGTGTTTTCTTGATTTTTTCATGTTTCTTATTTTATTGCATTGGATCTTATATAACTTAGATTAGATTTTTAATCAGATTGTAAAAAAAATCACATTTGCAATATTCTAGGGAGAGTGGTAGCACTAGAGTCGAGGTATAGCTCAGGGCACTTCATAAGATATCCAGTACCATTCTGGGAGTATAATATGAAAAACATGAAAATACTGAGATAGTATTAATGGGCAGACTGGGGAAAGATGTTATTAGGAAATATAAATATTGTAATCATTCACCTATTTGTATTTAATCAAAGCCATGGGAATAAGTGAAACCTCCAGAGGAAGAATGTAGAATCTTATGAATCTCTAATGATGTAGAATGGACTGACAAAGACAAGGAAAGTGTAGGAATGTAGATAATGAGAAGTGTAGATGAGAAGCCTCACAGTGTGGTGGGATATGATGGATTAAAGGGGATTTAGCATGAGAAAAAGCCACTGGACTGGGCCATCCCACACTCATTTTGAGTGGTACATTTGAGAAAGGAAAGCAAATTGTGGGTCATTGGTTCCCAACAAATATTCATTCAATACTTTCTATGGGACATTAACAAATATTATCCAAAAGTTCATTAGGGACAAATCTTAGCATAAATAAATTATGCTTATTATTCTTCCTGGAATTCAGAGGAATACACCATGGGAGACAGCAGGGTATGATGAAAACATGTACTACAAAGAAGCTACCTAGGATTTGGGCTTTGTTGGGTGATTTTGGCAAGGATTGAAGGAAGTAGGGGTTCCTTCAAGATTGGATGCTGCCAGAAAGTGGGGGCAATTTTATGACCCTGTTTCATTCTGTACTTAGATTAAATTATGAAGTGCTCTTGCTTTGTTTCATTTTATTGTGATCTCAGAGTAACCTTGTCTGAGGTTGTTTTCTTAGACATTGTTTATGCCTAACAGGAGAACAAAATGCCCTGGTTATGATGTCAGACGAGTTTTAAATATTGTTGAGATCTGAATGCCAGATGAGTTCTGGATGTCAGAGACTGATTATTTTTCTCAGTTTTTCCTTATGACTAGAGATATGTAAATACAGGATGCAAGACACTAATGCATATTATCTAGATTTTCATCATTGCCAGCAGTTTGTTTATTAAGTTTAGACAAGTTTCCTTTGATTGTCATCTATAGGTGAACCACCATTAAGATTGCTTCTGTTGTAGGATAAACTTTTGGACCATCAGACATGACTTTGGCTGCTAATTATTATTTAAGATTCTGAACAAGCTATATCAGAGAACTATGAGAGAAACATCTATTCGTTCCTAGCAAGTACTGAAGCCAGGATCCTATGTTATGTAATTAAGGCAGTAGAAGGACTTTACAGAATTCAGCAGAGCCTGTTTTAGACATCCAGGTGATTTTTTTCTTTTAGCTTAGTTATAAACTGTTTTATTTGTCCTTATTATTTATATAGATGCAATAAAAAGGTTTACTGGAGTACTAACTTTCTCTTTTTTGGTTAAGAGGAAATAAAAGACTATATAGTTGTCTATGATAATTCTCATTAGTGAACTTAGACTAGTTTCTTGGTTCCTAGAGAAGAATATTGTTATTTCATGAATTCAGCTATAGTCAGTGACAAGTTTTGACTCACTCAACTTTTTTTTTTGCGGGGGGGAGTTAATTTTGTGTGTGATTTCTATATAGAATGGATGTTTGTGTGTGAAGTTGATAGCTGGGGATGTAGGTCAGTAGCAGAGTACCTGCTTAGCATTCATTCATGAGGCTATGGATTTGATCCCCAACACACGCACACACACACACACACACACACACACACACACACACACATACACACACACAGAAACACACTCAAAAGACATGCATGTTTTGATCTGGGAATCATGAATGTAAGCAAAAATACCTTGACATTTTATTGATATGCCAGTCATTAACAACACCTGAGGAAAGTTTTGTTTATTGTTTGTTTTTATGAGACGAGAGAGTCTTGTTACACAGTGTGGACTGCCTTCCAACTTGAGATCCTTTTGCCTCAGTCTACAGAGTGCTGGCATTACAAATGTGTACTACTGTGTCTTGCAGATAAGTCTTTTAAATCAAGGACTCAGGAATATTTTTCCTAAATCCTTTAGATAAGAGTAAATATAAAGGGTATAGATTCTGTAGGGGCTTTTAGATTTTTAGGTGAGTATTTTGAAAATTCATGTAGTGCTTCTTGACAAAGTTTGACTCCCTAGTAGTGATAAATCACAATTAAATCTGCTTGCTATACCATATGAATGTAATGACTTATGATGATTTATAAGGAGGTAACCTGTGAATCCCAGAGGACATAAAAGCAAATAGTAATAATTTAAGAATTGGAAGTCCAATAGTTTCTGATAATGTTTTTAGTTTTAGAATTATATTAATCTGCTCTATTTTTTTCTGAGGACTATAGATGAAAATTTTCATGATTTTTCCAAGAAAAGTAAAAGAAATATAAAGTTCCTTCATAACAGTGAAATTGTATCTTTTGTGACAAGATGAACAGGTTCTTTAGTTTGGAGAAAGTCAATAAACTTTAGAGGGCAAGGAGACAATGAGATAGGGACAGGGGATAGTGTTATTGGCAAACAGAATACATTTGGGGGATGTTCTCAGTAACATATCTAAACTCCATAACAAGTGATTTAGTAATATTTATAGTTTATAGGAAAGCAACAAAACATTTTGTTTACTAAAATTTACTTAGACTTATTTAGTACAATCAATTAGAAAATCTGTGAGTCACATGGTTTTTCTTTTGGGGGAGGGCAGGCAGGATTTCATTCTGTAGCCCAGACTGATCTTGACCTTGTGATCCTCTATCTCAGCTCTTTCCCCTATTCCCCAGTGCTGCCTGTATAGGTGTGGGTTTCCCCATGGCTCCAAATATTATTTTGTGCCTCAAGTATCCTAACTTTCCCCATCTCTTTACTTTCAGAAGCAGGTGGTTTATAATAGCTGTTTGAGTTTTTCAAATAATGCTGCTATGAACATAGTTGAGCATGTGCCCTTGTGGTATGATTGAGCATTCCTTGGGTATATGCCCAAGAGTGGAGTAGCTGGGTTTTGAGGGAGGTTGATTGCCAATTTTCTAAAAAAATGCCATATTGAATTCCAAGGTGGTTGTACAAGCTTGCATTCCCACCAGCAGTGGAGGAGAGTTCCCCTTGCTCCACATCCTCTCCAACATAAGCTATCTTCAGTGTTTTTGATATTAGCCATTCTGACGGGTATAAGGTAGTATCTCAGAGCCCTTTTGATTTACATTTCCCTGATGATTATGGATGTTGAGCAATTCCTTAAAAGTCTTTCAGCCATTTGAGCTTCTTCTGTTGAGAATTCTCTGCTTAGCTCTATAGCCCATTATTTAACTAGACTGTTGGGTATTTTGATGTCTAACTTCTTGAGTTTTTTATATATTCTTGATATCAGCCCTCTGTCATATGTGGGGTTGGTGAAGATCTTTTCCCATTCTGTAGGCTGTCCTTTTGTCTTACTGACCATGTCCTTTGCCCTAGAAAAGCTTCTCAGTTTTAAGAGGTCCCATTGATTGATTGTTTCTCTTAGTGTCTGTGCTACTGGTGTTATATTTAGGAAGTGATCTCCTATGCCAAGGTGTTCAAAGACTACTTCCTACTTTCTCTTCTATCAGGTTCAGAGTAACTGGATTTATGTTGAGGTCTTTGATCCACTTGGACTTAAGTTTTGTGCACGGTGACAGATATGGATCTATTTGTAGCCTCTACATGTTGACATCCAGTTATGCCAGCACCATTTGTTGAAGATGCTTTCTCTTTTCCATGGTACAGTTTTGGCTTCTTTGTCGAAAATCATATGTTCATAGGTGTGCGGATTAATGTCAGGGTCTTAAGTTCGGTTCCATTGGTCCACATGTCGGTTTTTATGCCAGTACCAAGCTGTTTATATTACTATAGCTCTATAGCAAAGCTTGAAGTCAAGGGTTGTGATGCTTCCAGAGGTTGTTTTATTGTACAGGATTCTTTTGGCTATCCTGGGTTTTTTGTTTTTCCATATGAAGTTGAGTATTATTCTTCCCAGGTCTGTGGAGAATTGTGTTGGTATTTTGATGGAGATTGCATTGAATCTGTAGATTGCTTTTGGTAAGATTGCCATTTTTACTATGTTATTCCTGCCTATCCATGAGCATGGGAGATCTTTCCATTTTCTGACATCTTCTTCAATTTCTTTTTTCAGGGACTTAAAGTTCTTGTCATATAGATCCTTCTCTTGCTTAGTTAGAGTAATCCCAAGGTATTTTATATCATTTGTGGCTATTGTAAAAGGTCATGTATCTCTGATTTCCTTCACAGCCTGTTTATCTATTGTATATAGGAGGGCTACTGATTTTGTTGAGTTGATCTTGTATTCTGCTATGTTGCTGAAGGTGTTTATAAGCTGTATCAGTTCCTTGGTTGAATTTTTGGGGTCACTCATGTATACTATCATGTCATCTGCAAATAGGGAAAGCTTGACTTCTTCCTTTCCAATTTGTATCCCCTTAATCTCCTTATGTTGTCTTATTGCTCTAGCTAGAACTTTAAGTACTATATTGAATAATTATGGGAGAGGCGACAGCCTTGCCTTGCTGCTGATTTTAGTGGTATTGCTTTGAGTTTCTCTCCATTTAATTTGAGGTTGGCTGTT
This sequence comes from Onychomys torridus, assembly GCF_903995425.1. NCBI lineage: Eukaryota > Metazoa > Chordata > Mammalia > Rodentia > Cricetidae > Onychomys > Onychomys torridus. Next base: position 23,268 of record NW_023412561.1, read on the forward strand.
GGCTTACTGTAAATTGCATTTATTATGTTTAGTTATGTTCCCTGTATTCCTGATCACTCCAAGACCTTTATCATGAAGGTGTGTTGGATTTTGTCACATGCCTTTTCTGTGTGTAATGAGATGATCATGTGTATTTTTTCTTTGAGTTTGTTTATATGGTGTATTACATTGATGGACTTTTGTATGTTGAAGCACCCTTGCATTCCTGGGATGAAGCCTACTTGATAATGGTGGATAATTTTTTGATGTGTTCTTGGAGTCTGTTTGCCAGTATTTTATTGAGTATTTTTGCATCAATGTTCATGAGGGAGATCGGTCTGTAGTTCTCTTTCTTTGTTGTATCTTTGTTTGGTTTAGGAATCAGGGTAATTGTGGCCTCATAGAAGGAGTTTGGTAATATTCCTTCTGCTTCTATTGTGTGGAACAATTTAAAGAGTATTGGTTTTAAGTTTTCTTTGAAGATCTGGTAGAATTCTGTACTGAAACCGTCTGGTCCTGGGCTTTTTTTTGGTTGGGAGACTTTTAATGACTGATTTTATTTCCTTAGGGGTTATTGGACTATTTCAATGGTTTGTCTGGTCTTGATTTAACTTAGCTATGTGGTACCTATCCAGAAAATCATTGATTTCTTTTAGATTTTCCAGTTTTGTGAAGTAGATGTTTTTGAAGTATGACCTGATGATTCTCTGGATTTCCTCATTGTCTATTGTTATGTCCCCCTTTTCATTTCTGATTTTGTTAATTTGGATGCTCTCTCTCTGTCTTTTGGTTAGTTTGGATAAGGGCTTGTCTATCTTGTTGATTTTCTCAAAGAACCAACTCTTTGTTTCATTAATTTTTGTGTTGTTCTCTTGTTTCTATTTTATTGATTTCAGCTCTCAATTTGATAATTTCCTGGGATCTTTTCTTCCTGGGATACTTTGCCTCTTCTTGTTCTAGAGCTTTCAGGTGTGCTGTTAAGTCACTAGTGTGAGATTTCTCCAACTTCTTTATGTGGGCATTTAGTGCTATCAATTTCCCTCTTAGCACTGCTTTCATGGTATCCCATAAGTTTGGGTATGTGGTATATTCACTTTCATTGATCTCTAGGAAGTCTTTAATTTCTTTATTTCTTCCTTAACCCATTGGTGATTAAGTTGAGCATTATTCAGTTTCCATGAGATTGTAGGATTTCTGTAGTTTTTGTTGTTCTTGAAATCTAACTTTAAACCATGGTGGTCTGATAGAAAGCAGGAGGTTGTTCCAATTGTTTTGTATCTGTTGAGATTTGCTTTGTGGCCAAGTATGAGGTAGATTTCAGAGAAGGTTCCATGGGGTGCTGAGAAGAAGTTGTAATCTTTTTTGTTTGGTTGGAATGTTCTGTAGATATCGATTAAGTCCATTTGAGTCATAACATCAGTTAAGTCCTTTATTTCTCTGATAAGTTTCAATTTGGCAGATTTGTCCAGAGGTGAAAGTGGGGTGTTGAAGTCTCCCACTATTAATGTGTGGGGTTTTATATGTGATTTAAACTTTAGTAATGTTTCTTTTACATATGTGGGTGCCCCTGTGTTTGGGGCATAAATGTTCAGAATTGAGACTTCATCTTGGTGGATCTGTCCTGAGATGAGTATGTAATGTCCTTCATCATCTCTTTTGATTGATTTTAGTTTGAAGTCTATTTTGCTGGATATTAAGATGGCTACACCAGCTTGCATCTTCAGACCATTTGATTGGAAAGTCTTTTCCCATCCTTTTATTCTTAGGAGGTGTCTGTCTTTGAATTTGAGGTGTGTTTCTTGTATGCAGCAGAAAGATGGGTCCTGTTTTCGTATCCATTCTGTGTCTTTTTATAGGTGAATTAAGTCCATTGATATTAAGGGATATTAATGACCAGTGATTGATCACTCCTGTTATTATTATTGTTATTATTATTATTATTATTATTATTTTTTTTTTTTTTTTTGGTGGTAGTGTGTGTATACTTCTCTTCTTTGGGGTTTACTGCTGTGGTGTTATCTATTGCCTGTGTTTTTGAAGGTGTATCTGCCTTCCTTAGGTTGGAATTTTCCTTCTAGTGCTTTCTGTAGGGCTGGGTTTGTGGATAAGTATTGTTTAAATCTGATTTTGTCTTGGAAGGTCTTGTTTACTCCATCTATAATGATTGAAAGTTTTTCTGGCTATATTAGTTTAGGCCAGCATCCATGGTCTCTTAGTGTCTGCATTATATCTGTCCAGGTCCTTCTGTCTTTCAAAGTCTCCATTGAGATATTGGATGTTATTCTGATGGGTTTGCCTTTGTAAGTCACTTGGCCTTTTTCCTTTGCTGCTCTGAATATTCTTTCTTTATTCTGTAGGTTTAGTTTAATTATTATGTGTCAAGGGGACTTTTGTTGGTGGGGTCTAGTCTGTTTGGTTTTCTATAGGCTTCTTGTATCTTCATAGGCATTTCCTTCTTTAAGTTTGGAGAGTTTTCTTCTATGATCTTGTTAAATATATTTTCTGTGCCTTTGAGTTGGTATTCTTCTCCTTCCTCTGTCCCTATTATTCTTAGTTTTGGTAGTTTCATTGTGTCCTAGAGTTTTTGAACACTTTGTGTTATGAATTTTTTGGCTTTAGTATTTTCTTTGACTGATGAATCCATTTCCCCTATTATATTCTCTATACCAGAGATTCTCTCTTCCATCTCTTGTATTCTGTTGGTTATGCTTGCATCTGTATTTCCTTTTTGTTTACTCAGATTTTCTATTTCCAGCATTCCCTTTGTTTGTGTCTTCTTCATTGTTTCTTTTTCCCTTTTCAGGTCTTGAACTGTTTACCTCATCTGTTGAATTGCTTTTTCATGGTTTTCTTTAAGGGATTTATTGCTTTCTTCCAAGTTATTTGTCTTTTCCTCTATTTCTTCCAAATTTTTGTTTGTCTTTTTCTCAATTTCTTTATTGATCCCCCCCTTTTTTTAATCTTTTCTCTATTTCATTTTCCATTTTTTCTTGAAAGGCCTCTAGCATCTTCATGATTCTTAAGGTTGCTTTCTTCTGCTTCTACTACCTTGTGATGTTCATGTCTTGCTGTTGGAGGAGGGCTATGTTCTGGTGATGCTGTATTGCTCTTTATGTTATTGTATGTACTTCTGCCTTGACATCTGCCCATCTCCTCCTCTAATGGGTATAATAGGTGCCTCTGTCTGAGTGAGTTGCTGTTCATCCACTCTGTGTTTGTTGTGTCTGTGTCTCAGGGGCCTTTCTTGGTCTAATCTTAGCTCTTGGTCTAATTGGAGCAGGCAGATTCTGTGTCTCAGGGAGCTGCTCTAGGATCAACAAAAGGTAGTTGATTCTGCGAGTAACAGATGCTTTCTTGGTCTTCTCAGGACTCTTGGTCCAGTCTGAGTTGACTGATTCTGTGTTTCAGGAAGCCTCTCTTGGTCCAATGAGAGGTGGCAGATTCTACTTCTCAGAAAGCCTCTCTTGGTTTAATGAGGGCTGGCATATTCACTGTCTGCTGAGGTTACTCTTGGTCCAATGGAAGCCCTTTGTCCAATGACAGCTCTCTCTCTAGGCCCAGTGAGAGCTCTCTAGGTCCAAATAGTGCTAGGGGTTGGTTTCCAATCCTCAGGAAGTGGCTGGGGTCTCGGGCTGATGGGAATGGGGGCAGGGCATGTAGATTGCAGGGTCTGCTGCTGAGGGGTCTTGGTGAACAGGGAGCCTTCCCGTAGGAGCCCTGCCTGCTGACTAGCAACTGGGCTAGTGTCATTTTTTTAGACAACACCTTTCTTGAATTTTTCAACCCCTTTCCCCACCTCTTCCCACTCTTCTCCTCCTCTTCCCCCTTCATTTCTGGCAAGTTCTCATTAAAGTGGTAATCTAAATGTCAGAGCTATGATTTTGTCCACCAGTTCTACATCATATCTGCAGTTTCAGGTTTTAATCAAACAACAGGTGCAAGAAAACATCTAACATATTAATATCAAAGTTAATCCCAGGGCTGAAAAGATGTCTCTGTGTTAACACCTGTTTCCAGTCTTCCGGAAGACCTGAGTTTAGTTCCTAGCACCCACATTGGGTGGCATGTAACTGCCTATTACTCCATCTTCAGGAAGTCTAACATCCTTATGGTCTCTGTGCATACACACACACACACACACACACACACACACACACACACAGAGAGAGAGAGAGAGAGAGAGAGAGAGAGAGAGAGAGAGAGAGAGAGAGAGAGCTTACACAGAAATATACATGTATACAAAAATAAAAATTTGAAAGCTAATCCTCAATGTAGTCTAAAAGTGCTAATTAAGGAAACAGTCCTCATGTTTTCCATTAGCCTTAGTTCAAACACATTTTAGGAAACAATTAGAAGGCTCCTAATAGCCATTAACAAAAGCAGACAATGGGTTAGTTTTATTTTTGTTTAAAGTCATCTTTTAAAGAGCAGCTTATACATATTGGTGTTTTTTCAATGTGGCCTCTATAATGCCTGTTTTTTTTTTCTAGGTAAAATTGTGTCTGTTTTAAATATATGTACAAGACTGTGTGTGTATACATCAGTGTAAAATCCCATCTATAAGAATAATGCACAAGTTATGTATCTCCTGGAAATTTGTTGTATACCAGTCATTAGTGATCAGAGGCTGGTGAAAACATGATTCTGGCAGGTTGGAAACTGAAACACCAGATGTTCTCAAGGATACAAACCAAGACTGAAGCCCTCCTTCTAAGAGTTCAAAATTGTGACCTGGGCCAAGTTTGTCCAGAGGACATTGGTCTGAGAAAGAATTGAACATCTCAGTGTCCATCCAGTTCCTGTAGAAATTTGCTGTTGAAGGCAGATAACATTCAAGACTTTTGTAATGCAGGCAACAGGTCAAAGCAGTAGACAACCAGGTATTAGAAAGTAGAAACAATTCACTAAGTGAATTGTACATTTATTTATTTTTTTTGCAACTAACCAAAATCACAAAGGACTTATTACTAAGAAAACAAAATAAACACAACCCCAAAAGATTTCACTGAACTATAAAGAACACAATTCAGTGTCCCATTACTTAGTTTTTTTGTTCTCTTAGTGAAATACTTGAGACAGGCTGGTTAAACAAGAATCAGATTTATTTAACTCACAGTTTCGGGAGGTTTAAATTTCAAGATGGCTTGGCTTCACTTAGTGCCTGGTGAGGTCAGTAGATGGCATCACATTTCGATGGATGCCTAGGTAGAAGCCAGAGATCAGATAGCCAGAAGTAAGTCTGTTGGAAGACACTATTCTCTGAGCCAAACTGCCAACATCTTCATTAGACTAAATTTGCCTAGTTGCAAGTCTGTCTATATACTGTTGACATGGTAGGGTCATTGGAGCCTCATTTGAGTTTCCAACCATTCCTCACAGCCATATGCATGCATTCTGCCTTAATTGTTCATGGCCTCAGGGACTCTATAAGAAGGTAGAGTATATAGGCTGGGGCAGGCTAGAGGAAGGGGACTATATCTACACAGCCAGATGAGAAGCCATGGTCCAAGCTGGGTGAAGACTTTCTAGTGGGTTGCTTTTGGGTCATCCACATTTTTGTCAGTATTTCCTTGCTTATGATTTGTAAGTAACCCTAATATACTTATTGATCCCTGAGGTAACCTGTGGATAAGTTGTAATTTGGTTTGTCATTAAGACCATAGGAGATCAGGGAATATATTATCACAACACATTTTAAAAGTGTATTGCTTGCTTCTTCTATAACAAACTTATCCTGGGAACTACCTGGAGGTTGCTGGGGAATGATGTCCTACTCCCAACTTCTCACCAGGTCCAACCTCCTATGTTTTTAGATGTCCCTGGGAACTAAACTTTAATGTGGATCTTTGAGGGACATCTAAACAATATCCAAACCACAGCGAGAATGAATTTGTTGTTTAGATAAAGATATTTGTTATTGTGAGCATACAGAAACCAGGAATGACTGTAAGAAGGTCATTTTTTTTAAACAGTATGAGTGTCTTCTTCAAGCCAAGGTCCCTGTTATACCATTCTTGACTTGTTCTGCAATGCTGGGAGCCTCTTAGTATTTTAAGACATTCTCTCTCATTTTTATTAGTTGTTTGTGAATTTCATACAATATATTTTGATCATATTTGCTCCCCTCCTCCAATGCTTTCAGATCCATTCATCCTTCCTTACCCACCCAACTTTGTTTTCTCTTTTTTTTTTAAACCATGAAGTATAATTTTTGCTACTCACACACTCAGTGCGGCCTTCCACTGGCATATAGTCAACGTATCAGGGGACACATGCTTAAAATAAATTGACTTTCCATATTTTAGCATCTATTATTTGCCAATAGCTTCTCACCTAGGGGTAGAACTGACAGGAAATCACAACATGTCCACACGGTTGGTCTTTCCCGGAGGACTGCCTAGTTATTTCTGGTTCAAAATAGCCATTTCCAGGTCAGAACATCTGGCAGGACTCCGTGGCTTTACATGGTTGTGTAAAGCGCGCATGGCCATGTAATCTGCGTGCATGCATGGAGTAGCCACATGCAGTCCTGTATGCCTGCGCGGCTCACTCTTTAAAAAGCCGGTGCCATGTTGCACAGATCTCTCTCCTCTCTTCTCTCTCTCTCCTCTCCTCTCCTCTCCTCACTCATGTGTGTGCTTCACACAGGCCTGTCAC
>NW_023412562.1:0-73145 GCF_903995425.1 Onychomys torridus
TTCATATTTGGAAGGCTAGTACCAGAATTTGGGGACATAAGAAATGAAATGAACAACAGTGTTTTCATTGCAATGGGACAATTTTGCGTTTACTTATAGTAATGACATAGGAACTGTTTTGTAGAGTTATTTGTGTTAAAAGTGGTTATTTATACCTAGATTCAAAATGCAATTTTGTGTATGCATATGCATTATTCATTGGTGATTCATGAATTGTTTTATGGAACTGTTTATGTAAAAATGGAATTACTTTTGGAACTGGTTTGGTGTTGCAAATGGAACTGTTTAAATGGAAAAGTTTGGGTTTTCTAATTAGGCTTGAGACTTTTCTTTAAAAAAATTATAAAGAAAAGGGAGAATTAATATTCCTTAGTCTATTTAATTTAAAAAATATTTTCTTGTTTCAGTGGATTAATGTCATGTATTGTTAGTAAGAAATGCAAATGAGGTATATTAAGAGACTACTTTTAAAGAGTAAAAAGTTTTATTAAGGAACTGCTTTTGGATTTTTTGCTATGTTTTCAAAGTGTTAACAGTTAGATTGAGAATATTGCTTTTCAATATGGGTTTGTAGGAATTGTATGTGTTTAGGTTTTTTTCTAACTTGGTTTGATACTTTGTTTTAAAAATTATAAAGAAAAGGAGTTATGAGTGAACTAAGGTTGAATTACGTTTGCAGAAATTATGTTTAACCTATTGGTGTTAATGCACCCTGGTTTTGTGGAGTTAAGGAAACATTTAAGTTTGTGAATACATCAGAAGTTTTTCCTATGCTCTGTTAGCAAGAAAATTCAAATGATTAAGAGTTAAAATTGTAAGACTGAGAATATTGTTAACTATATATAGCAGCATATATGTTAATTCAAATGGTTCTTTTTTAAGTTTGCTTTGAGTTGTATGATTGGAGAATTGTGACTATGTATAGCAATACTTATGTTAACCTGTTAATGGTAATGATGAAGCTAAGGGATTCTTTAAGTTTGTGATTGCATTAAGAGTTTTTTGTTTAGAAAGGGCTTGAGGCAGCTAATACTGTTGTAGTCACCTTGGTCCTAATTCAAAAGAGAAATGCCATCTATGTCATCCTCTACTCCCATTCTGAGAGGTATAACAGCTATGGAGATTGCTCTAAGCTATTAATAATGTTATTTTTTTATATATTAAGAAAGGGGAACCTGTGGGAGCCCATTTTCAGATTCCTCATGGCTTTACCCAGCAGGTCCACATAGAGGATGACTAGGGCCACAGGCCTGAGTGCAGGTGTCTGAAATGGTCTACACTTGGCTGTGCTGGGGGAGGAGGTCTTTTGTTCCACCCCTTGGTGTCTCTATAAATACCCTGGGGCAGAGACAGGGCCGTTGGAAAAGGTTCCAGCCCTCTCGAGGCTGTCCTTTATTTTTTATCTGTTTATCTCCGCACTATAAATTCTCCTATCTAATATTTCCTGCTGCTCACACTCAAGAAAACTCTGGACAGCTGTGGGGTTGGTGGGTAAACACCCCACATTTCCTCTTTCCCAACTTCTCTTAGTTTCTCCCCTCAGATCCAGAGCCACAAACTTTCTGTGTCTCGTTAGAAAACAAAAAGTCACATAAGGATTAATGATAAAAGGATATAAGGCAAGTAAAAAAAAATAAACAAATTGGAATAGGACAGAACAGCCAAACAAAAAAGAGCCCAAACACAGAGAGATGCCAAGACACACACTCAGAACTCTCATGAAACCTTGTAATTGGAAGCCATAGTATATACAAAGAAACTGTATGAAAAACAAACAAAAACAATGCTTTTGGGGACTTAGCATTATGAGACAAAGCACAACCAAAGATGTCCATGAGTTGGTTTTGTGTTGGCCAACTACTACTGGGTCAGGGGCTATCATTGTGAGTGAAATGATAGTGAAACTCCCTCTGGGAAAACTAATCTTTCATTTGCAAGTGACTGTCAGAATTTACAAGGGATAATAAACATTTTCTCCAAAATACTCACCCAGTATTGGCAGAAGCATATGCTCACATTATCACCACCATAGAAAAGTTCACGTCTTTGTTGTCAATTTAAAACTGCTCACCCTTTGAGTCTTGGAGGCAGATTAACTGGGAAACTTCTGAATATATGAGAATAGATTCAGAACAGAAGGAGCCAAATCAGGAGCTGAGAATCCACAGTACAAGCACACAGGAAGGACACTGCCCCAGACCACACTGTAAGCCATTCTTTAGCTACAGAAGAGGGGCTGGGATCTGTTTAGTGCACACAGGTCAGAACTATAATTATCTACTTGAACAGAGAAACAGAAGAGACAATGGACACCTGCAAAGAGAGAGGATTTTGATCAATAAACTCACACACGTCTATTGTCTGTCTCACTCATGTCTACTCTTCAGTATCCCTTATTATCTACCATTTGAAAGAACAGCAAAGAACACCCAGTGCACCCCCAACCCCATGCTGATCACTGAATGGGAAGAAAGTCCTTTAACTGAACTGCAGACTTTTCATGGAGTGGAAGGCAATATTTGCATATCATCCTGCATATCTTATACTCTGATGTGTAAACCTTTGGAGCAGCAGTTAATGATGCAAATGTCTGAGAGAAAATGAAATAGCAAAGTGAGCATGAATTAACTGAAATATTATTCATTTTGTATTTGTAATAAAATTCCAACAGCTTTAATTTTGTTTTGTTGTGCTCTTGTTCCACACTTGCTCCTATTTTTTTTTTCTGAGACAGGGTTTCTCTGTGCAGTTTGGGTGCTTGTCCTGGATCTTGCTCAACAGACCAGGCTGGCCTCAAACTCACAGAGATCCGCCTGGCTCTGCTTCTGGAGTGCTAGAATTAAAGGTGTGTGCCATCACTGCCTGACGACACACTCACTCTTTATTGCCTATCTTACCAGATATTGTAAAATAAATTCTTAGGAAGTTTGGAAATAAAAATTACAATTTTATATTAAGGAGATTTTATATAAAGTTCAATGTATAGTGAAAGTATAAAATAAGTTAATGAAACAAAACTCAAGTGAGGACATAGCACAGTGGGACAGTGTAACACTCACAAGGTCCCAAGATTTATCCTCATTATTGACAGCATAGAATACATATATTAAATAAGGATTGATACTATCAGAGATTATTCTTTAAGAAATAATAAAAACACATAACAAACTTTTGTTCACATATATGTTGTATGCTCGTGTTTGGGTGTGTTTGCTAACATTTTTGGCAATCATGCCATTATTACTTTAATCTCCAAACCTAAGTATATGTTCCTTCTCTATGATTATCCCAGGAAGGAGAGAAGTCTGTTGCCTAGTCTGTAGTGCCAATGGTTGTATGTGCTCTCATCCCCTGAGAATGTAGGAGTTCCTAGGTGGTTGTGGATCAGTCTCAAGAGGAGGACCCTTGGAATAGCCACCCCTGTGTTAGAAAGATGAATTGGGTCCTATTTGTCCAATGGATTAACTAATTCTACTATTAGAGAAACTGGGTTTGCTATGAATAAGAGGGCTTATGGACTGTGACAGTATTTTTTCTGTGGCATTCCCAGGTAAAGAGACCTGATTAATGCCAATAAATGCCAGTGAGTTGATGATCTGAAGTCATTTCTGCTTTGGTACTTAAATGATCAAATCATTTCTATTATGGGCTTCATATATTTAAGGGGATTGTATGTGGGTAAGTGAGAGGAGGAAACTCTGGATCACTGCAGTATTCTCCCTTGCTGTTTCTTGTTGTCACCTGTCCCTTGTGCCCTAAATGGCTGAGATACCAGCATCACCCAGTGAACTGCATTCCAATTGTATCAGGTTGATCTTATCTGGATTTGCTCCTGAACCTGATGTGTAGGACTCAACAGGGACTACAGTGTGGACATGGATCTGCTGCATGGCTTCTCTTGAGCTCTGTGCTCCTTTTCACAAGCAGATGGTGCCATCTCAGTGACTTCCTTCTCACAAGACTAGCTGCACAATATTCCATGAATAATTCTGATAGCTGTGTAACAGACTGGAAGGAAGGCACATGCACATAAAGATGAACATAATGTTTAGACAGGCCTCATCATATTACTTAGGAATCAAAAGCATTTAAATATATCAATTCAATAATGTCAGGAATGACTGAATAAAACTAAATGATAAATTTCCTTAGCATAGAAGTGATGAAAGCAAGTGTCAGGGAAATTTTCAGTTGATGTTTCCCAAGAATGATTCCAGGGTCCTGGTGCCTAGCTGTTGTATAGAAATAACCTTGTTCTCAGTCAAGACACCTGATGATCCAGGGTTGTGTTCTGTATCCAGTGATTTACATGAACAAAATGAAGCTCTTGAATGAAGGGCTGAACAACCTTTTTCAAGAAAATTTCTTTTTGAGTGTTGGTCTTTCAGTTCCAACAAAAAAAAAATAGTTTTTTCAGCACCATGGACTTGTATTTATTTATTTTATTTTATTTTTCTCTTTTATATTAATTTTGCCATACAATGGATCTTGGTCATGCCCCTCAAATCCTTTCTATGTCACCAACTTTATATTTCTCTCTCTCTCTCTCTCTCTCTCTCTCTCTCTCTCTCTCTCTCTCTCTCTTTCTTCTCTTCCTCCATCACTTTTCCTTCCTTCTCTCCTGGAAATTCTTATCTATTCTTCCGTGTCACTGTTCCTAGTATAGACTTTAGGTCTCTCAGAATGGTGATTTAGACCTTCCAAAGAAACACTCCCCAGCCTTAATACCTGCTCGTTGGTCATTTGTGCTAGGTGGGTCTATAAGGAGGCTTCTGCATGGGCAGACATGGTGGCAGGAGCAGAAAGCTGAGAGGTCTCATCTTCAAATGCAAACACAAAGTAGAGAGCAAATCACTGGAAAGGTTTATGTCTGGGCTTACATGGAAGTCCTCTCACTGTGCCTCTAATACAGTCATACATAGTAGTGTCCTCAGGTCTCAAGTGGAGATGGAAAGTATTGTTGGAATTCTCTCAGGAGCCAGTGAGCAGCCCCTTCAAAGACTCTTGGTGGTTCTCACTATTATCATCAGTAACCACCTAGACACACTCCAGCTCCTACCATGGAGCCTGGAAGAGAGATTGTCCAATAGCTATTCTTAAGGTCAATGCAGAGCTGAAGGTGAGAGTGCAGGAAACCCCAGTCTGTACCAACCCTGCCTAAGATTCCACCTGTTGCACCTCATACTAGACACCTGCAAAGACATGGAATCCTATACAGGAAACTGTCATGCATGTCCATACACCCTCTCACTCATGTCTACTTACACACTCAGCATTTCAAATTCTCCATAAATTAACACTTAAATCACAAACAAGAAAAACCTAGCTGATCTTCAACTCCATAGAGAGTGGTCTGTGTCCAGTGTTGATAACTGGGTGAGAAAACCTGGGAATTCAGGGACTGGGTCCCCTGCATGAGATGCAGGGTCAGGGATGGTCCAGTTATCAAGAGCTGAGGAAGAACCATTAGCATGTCCTTCTGCTATACAGGGAATTCTGGAGTTAATAGTGAAGATCAGACACATGAAATAAAGGACCTGGTGGCAACAATTTGTTAAATTATCACATGTTTAGATATTTTACCCATAACACTTCCCTTATTCTCTTCCATGCATCACAAAAAATCCTAAAATATTTATGTGTGTAGGAGAACAAATAGTGCCAGGCGGTGGTAGTGCACGCCTTTAATCCCAGCACTTGGGAGGCAGAGCCAGGCGGATCTCTGTGATTTCAAGGCCAGCCTGGGGTACCAGGTGAGTTCCAGGTAAGGCACAAAGCTACACAGAGAAACACTGTCATGAAAAAAAAAAAAATATATATATATATATATATATATATAGAGAGAGAGAGAGAGAGAGAGAGAGAGAGAGAGAGAGAGAGAGAACGAGAGAGAGAGAGAACAAATAGAAAATTTAGTGAATTAATAAATTGCTTTAGAGATAAAGCTAGATCGTATAGCATATGTTGAACCCTGGTGTAGATCCACAAAACTGAAAAAAAATTAAATAAATATAGTTTGATTAATAATGTCAACTAATGGAAGATTTATTAAGGCAACTGCACATAGTCAAAAAGGAGGTTTAGTTAGGGGGTGACTTACAGCTAGTAAAGGGGTTGGTTACAGGATCTGGGAAAGGTGAGGTGCAGGCCAGCTGGGTTCTCTGGAGAAATCTGCTTGAACTACCATGCAGCATCCAGGATCACTAGGGACCAAGAGAGCCAGCACATCCAGGTCTCAGGTCTTAAGGGTTCTCATTTCAGCCCCACCTCAGTGACAGGTCATAGGTAGCATGACAGCTACTGGAAGTCTCATTGGGGTTAGTACCTCCAGGTCAAAACTGCAATAGCTACCCACTACAATAAACAAATGCAAAATCTGAGCTTGCATATGTTTTATAAGCTTTATGTTACTGTGTGGAGTATGTTTGTGTAAACACCCTTAGGAATCAAGTCGCTATTTATTGTCTTAAACTTAAGCACAGTTCCTATATGTACAATCATCACAGGGTGGGAGGAGTCTGTAGCTGTGAATATATGGGCTGTACTCTAATATTCCCACATTCTCAGATTTAACTGATGACATCACATTTCCATAGTGACCATGGGCTAAGATTCAAGATTAAGAAAATTGTAATAGTTCCCTCCATGAGAAAAAAAAAACTGCTTTCAAATTTTTCAATTGAATAATTGTGAGAAAAGCTGTCTTCATTGTGACTAAGTGGTCCTGGGGATTATGGCCTCTCTATTTCTGTGACATACTTGGGAGAGTAACATATGTTCAAGGAAATAATTTGCATTTATCTTAGTTACTTCTGCTTTAGGTTGTGGTGATATATTGTGTACCCTAATAAAATTTGCCTGAAGATCAGAGAACAGAACAAGCCACTGCATTAAACACAGAGGCCAGGCTGTGGTAGCACACACTTTTAATTCTAGCATTTGGGAGGCACAGATCTGTCTAGATCTCTGTGAGTTCAAAGCCACCCTGGACTACATGAGCCCACTGGATAAAAGGTAGGTACCAAGAAGCAAAGTTTAACTCTGGTTTTGTGTGCTTAGAATCATGTTTTTAAGCTTTCACCTGTCTTATATGGAAATTCTTGCCAAATATTTGGGTGCCACATGTAACAGAAGTTTCTGTGTCTGGCCAGCAACTTCCAAATACCCTGCGACTGCTTCCCAAATAATTCACTCAGAGGTGTAATATTACTTATAGATGAATCACCAGTAGCTCAGGCTTATTACTAACTAGACTAACAATTAATTAACCCATAATTCTTATCTATGTTTAGCCACATGGCTTGGTACCTTTTCTCAGTCCCTCATTCTCAACTTGCTTCCTCATTCTGACTCTGCCCTTCCTCTTCTCAGTGTTCTCAGTTTGGTTACCCAGCCTACACTTCTTACCTGACTCCAAGCCAATCAGTACTTCATTAAATCATTAGAGTAACAAATCTTTACAGTGTACAATGGAATTATTCCACAGCACTGGTGATTTGGATCTTATTGGTCAAATTGTATTTTACTTTATTCCCAATTATTCTAACAAATGTTACCACCTCAGAATCAAGATATTTTTATCATATTGCATCATCAGATTTTTCCCTTTTTTGGTTTTATTAATGACAAAACATACCAATGGAGGATGTCTCTGGTGAACAGACTGACAAAGTATGGTGTATTCTAGGGGCATCCTGAGTCAGCATCACTTTATTCTTAGGTATTCATTTACAAAGTAACAAAAGCACTATAGGTCTGTGAGGAGGAGACAGACAAAGGGACACTCACAATTATTTCTGAGCAGGTATCCAGGACCATCTTCTGTCATCTCAGTCCCAGGGCAGCTTCCTGCTCCTGCAGGGTTTCTGACATACTCAGGATGTGGTTGCAACACTGTGTCTTGCACAGTAATAGACTGCAGAGTCCTCAGGTGTCAGGCTGCTGAGCTCCATGTAGGCTGTGCTGGAGGATGTGCCTGCAGTCAGTTTGGCCTTGCCCTGGAACTTCTGAGCGTGATCAGTACCACCATTTCCAGGATAAATCCTTCCAATCCAAGCCAGGCCCTGTCCAGATTCTGCTTCACCCAGTTAATACAGGAGTTGCTGAAGGTGTAGCCTGAAGCCTTGCAAGAAACCTTCAGTGAGGACCCTGGTCTCCCTAGCTCATCTCCAGACTGCAGTAGCTGCACCTGGGAGTGGAGATCTGCAGAGAAAAGACAGAGTTGTTGTCATGAACACTTAAGTCCCTGTCTCCTTTCAAATTTGAGACAGGTAAGCGCCTTACCTCTAGTGACTGACAGGAGCAAGAGGATGATCCAGCTCCATCCCATGGTGAGGTCCTGTGTGCTTGGTGACTGTGGAGAAGACAATGGTCATATGTTGTTTTTTGCATGTGAATATCCCTATGTTTACCTTCATAGACTCAGGCAATTTACATATTCATGAACAGAAAATTTGTTAGATAAGGTCCTAGTCAAGGTAGAGAGGGGGGAAGAGGAGAACTGAGTCAAACACCAGAATGCTGAGGTCCAAGTCATAATCATGTCTGAGGAAATATACACACTCACTTTCCCTAGGCCCTGTTCAGATCCTGTTAATGTAACATCAGGACATAAGGTCTCCAGAAATTTCAAGCCTGGGGCAGTTGTTCCACTTTGTGACAAGTTTATAAGATTAATATATGGATGGTGATTGTGATGATGATAATGGTGAATGGAAATCTCAAGTTTCAACATACAAAAGTCCATCAATGTAATACACCATATAAACAAAATCAAGAAAAAAACCACATGATCATCTCATTAGATGCAGAAAAGGCATTTGATAAAATCCAACAACCCTTCATGATAAAGGTCTTGGAGCGATCAGGAATACAGGGAACATACCTAAACATAATAAAGGCAATCTACAGCAAGCCAACAGCCAACATCAAACTAAATGGAAAGAAACACAAAGCAATACCACTAAACTCAGGAACAAGGCAAGGCTGTCCCCTCTCCCCATACTTATTCAATATATTACATGAAGTTCTAGACAGAGCTAAAAGACAACATAAAGAGATTAAGGCAATAAAAATTGCAAAGAAAGAAGTCAAGCTCTCACTATTTGTAGATGACATGATAGTATACATGTGTGACCCAAAAATTCAACCAAGGAACTGATACAGCTAATAAAAACATTCAGCAACATAGCAAGATACAAGATAAATTCAAAAAAATCAGTATCCCTCCTATATACAATAGACAAACAGGCTGAGAAGGAAATCAGAGGTACATCACCCTTTACAATAGCCACAAATGATATAAAATACTTTGGGGTTATGCTAACTAAGCATGTGAAGGACCTATATGACAAGAACTTTAAGTCCCTGAAAAAAGAAATTATAGAAGATGTCAGAAAAATGGAAAGATCTCCCATGCTCATGGATAGGCAGGATTAACATAGTAAAAATGGAGATCTTACCAAAAGCAATCTACAAATTCAACGCAATCCCCATCAAATTACCAACACAATACTTCACAGATTTGGAAAGAATAATACTCAACTTCATATGGAAAAACAAAAAACCCAGGATAGCCAAAAGAATCCTGTACAATAAAACAACCTCTGGAGGCATCACAATGCCTGACCTTAAGCTCTACTATAGAGCTACCCTAATAAAAACAACTTGGTACTGGCATAAAAACCGACATGGGGACCAATGGAATTGAAGACCCTGACATTAACCTGCACATGTATGAACATATAATTTTTGACAAAGAAGCCAAAAATGTACAATGGAGAAAAGAAAGCATCTTCAACAAATTGTGCTGGTATAAGTGGATGTCAATGTGTAGAAGGCTGCAAATAGCTCCATATCTGTCACCATGCACAAAACTTAAGTCCAAGTGGATCAAAGACCTCAACATAAATCCAGTTACTCTGAACCTGATAGAAGAGAAAGTAGGAAGTACTCTTGAACGCATTGGCACCAGAGATCACTTTCTAAATAGAACAACAGTAGCACAGACACTGAGAGAAACAATCAATCAATGGGACCTCTTGAAACTGAGAAGCATTTGTAGAGCAAAGGACATGGTCAACAAGACAAAGCGACAGCCTACAGAATGGGAAAAAGTCTTCACCAACCCCACATCTGACAGAAGGCTGATATCCAGAATATATAAAGAACACAAGAAATTAGACATCAAAATGCACAACAGTCTAATTAGGAAATGGCTATAGAACTAATCAGAGAATTCTCCACAGAGGAAGTTCAAATGGCTGAAAGACATTTAAGGAATTGCTCAACATCCCTAATTATCTGGTAAATGCAAATCAAAACGACTCTGAGATACCACCTTACACCTGTTAGAATGGCTAAGATAAAAAACACAGGAGACAGCTTATGCTGGATAGGATGTGGAGCAAGGGGAACTCTCCTCCACTGCTGGTGGGAATGCAAGCTTTTACAGCCACTTTGAAAATCAATATGGCACTTCCTTAGAAAATTGGGAATCCATCTCCCCCAAGACCCAGCTGTAGTACTCTTGGGCATATACCCAAGGAATGCTCAATTATACCACAAGGACATTTGCTCAGCCATGTTCATATCAGCATTGTTTGTAATAGCCAGAACATGTAAACAACATAAATGCCCTTCAACTGAAGAATAGATAAAGAAAATATGGTACATATACACAATGGAGTACTACTCAGCAGAGAAAAATGGTGACATCATAAGGTTTGCAGGCAAATGGATTGATCTAGAAAAAATCATCCTTAGTGAGGTAACCAAGACTCAGAAGGACAAACATGGTATGTACGCACTCATAGGAGGATACAAGATATAAAATAAAGATGGCTAGACTGGTATATAACTCCAGGGAGGCTACCTAGAAAACGGGACCCTAGGAATGACACAGGGATCACCCAATGACAAAGAAATGGATGAGATCTACATGAACAACCTGGACAACAGTGGGAGTAATGAAGGGCAAGATTTGAGGGAAAGAAAGATTAGGGGTACAGGAGATCCCAGCTGGATCAAGAACAGAAAGAGAGAACGAGAAATAACAGACCATGATAAATGAAGACCACATGAGAACAGGAATAGGCAGAGTGATTGAGAGGTCCCCAGAAATCTACAATGATATATCCTTTATAGACTGCTGGTAATGGTCAAGAGAAAGACTGATCTGACCTAGTCTGGTGATCAGATGACTAAACACCCTAACAGCCGTATTGGAACTCTCTCTCATCCAATAACTGATGGAAGTGTATGCAGAGATCCTCAGCTAGGCCCCACGTAGAGCTCCAGGTGTCCAACTGTCAAGAAAGAGGAGGGACTACAAGAGCGTGAATTGTTGTATTCAAGATTGCAAAAAGCACAGGGACAAATACCCAATCGAATAGAAGCACATGAATTATGAACAAATGACTGAGGAGCCCCCAGCTGGATCAAGCCCTCTGGATAAATGAGACAATTGAATAGCTTGATCTATTTGGGAGGCATCCAGTTTGTGGGATCAGGACCTGTCCTTAGTGCATGAGCTGGCTGTTTGGAACCTTGGGCTTACACAGGGACAGCTTGCTCAGTCTGGAAGTAGGGGCCAGGACCTGCCTGAACTAAATCCACCAGATTTAAATGAATCCCCAGGGGTGCCTTGATCCTGGAAGACATGGGAATGGAGGGGAGGGGCTGAGGGGAAAGTAGGGGTGGGTTCTGGAGGGGGGAGGACAGGGGAACCCATGGCTGATGTATAAAATTTAAAACACATAATAATAAAGAAAAATATTTTTAAAATGTAGCAAAAATAATGCTAATTTCAATTGAAAAAAATTCTCAAGGATTTTACCTTAAAAAATTCAATCAGGGCTCATAGGGGATCACAGAGACTTGATGCCACACTTAGGGGGCCTATATGGATCTAAGTTAGGTCTTCTGCATATATGTGATGGCTGTGTACCTTGGAGTTCCTGTGGGATTTCTAACAGTGAGAGCATGGGCTGTGTCTCTTTTGTCTGCTCTTGAGACCCTTTTCCTCCTACTTGGTTGCCTCATCCAGCCTTGATATGAGGGTATGTACCTACTCTTACTGTATCTTGTTATGTGTCAGTTTGATATCCAATGGAGCCATGCTCTTTTCTGAAGAGAAATGAAGGAGGAGTGGATCTGAGGGAGAAAGGTTGTGGTAGGCAGGGATTAGGTGGAGTAGATGGAGGAGAGATTCTGAGAGAGGATAATAAAATGTGAAAAAATAAAACATAAGTCAAAATAAAAACTATCACACTCAAGTTGGACAAGGTTAATCAACAAAAGGAAAAGAGCCCTGAGAGAAGGCACAAGAATCATAGACCACTTTTTTCATACTTTCAAGAGGCTCATAAAAATACTAAGTTGAAAGAAATAATATGTATGCGGAAGACCTTTTGCAGACCCTTGTAGGCCCTGTGCTTGCTGCTTCACTCTGAGTTCATGTGACCAGGGCTCCATTGATTTAAAAGGCCTTGATTTCCTGGAATCCTCCATCTGCTGTGGTTCTTATATTCTTTCAACCTCCTGGGGGAATCCCTGAGCTCTGAGGGGTGGGGTTTTATGGAGGCCTGCCATTTAGAGCTGTGTGTTGCAAGGCTTAATTTCTAGCTGTGGGTCTCTGTTTGTTCCCAGCTGCTGCATGAAGAAGATTCTCTGCTGATTGATGGATAAAGCACAGATCTATGAATCATTTTACTGTTAACTAGATTTTTTAAAACCTTTAGTATTTGGTTTCTCTCAAGCTCTCTGGGGAGGCCACATTGCTGAAGACCACATGCACACAACTCATTGAACATGGATATATTAAGCTTACTTCTACATAGAACCTTCACCACAACATTCTTCTGTATTTGTTAATGGAAGGTTCTTTACAGACCACCAAAAGAGAAATACAAGTGCCAACCCAGTCACAAGTCATTAGATCTACAATCAGTCCTAACTGAAAAAATATGCCAGGGTAATGGGGGCGCAAAGATTGTGAGACTAGACAACAAACATCTGATTTGACTTAAGAACTGCTCTACAACATGGAATCCATACACAACTCTTTATTATGTATTTATAATATAATTCAAATAGTCTTATTTCACTGTTTTTCTAATATATAGCCCTCTGCCTTCTTTGCTTTATATAAAATATTAAAATAAAATTTTGATAAATTGAAAAGGATTAATGACATTTTATGAATGTTGACTTTAGATATTAATTTGAATAAATAAAAGAAGCAACATTGTGTTGATTACTCCATAATTACTGCTATATGATAGCCAATACTGAGAAAAATGTACTAGAGAAATGTAAATTCTATGCAGTATTATTCTTTTTAAACACATTTTAAATTCTTTAACATTTGTGACTGTATTTATTTTGTTTGCCAAAGGCTGTATTTCTTGCAGCCCTCCCATCTAATAGGACAGTATTTTCAAAGAATGAAGGAACCAAGTCTGTCACTACAAAAAGATGCAGAGAAATCCAGAGCCTCCAATCTGGGACCCTGTTCTGATGTCCTTCCATCTTTCTAGTTCTGCCTTAAACCCAGAACATGACTCTCTATACTGACTGAGGTTGTGATTCTGCATTAAGAGCCTTGATATCACCTCTCCATGAGAAAAGATTGTCAGGTCCTAGTTTTTCAGTTGAGGAATTCATTCTACTGTGAGATAAACTGTCTTCAGGGTGACTAAGAGAATCTTTGAATTATGACACTTCTGTTTCTGTAGCCTTCACAGAACAGTGACATAGATTCAAGGAACTAACTTCAATGACCTCTGCCAGAGCTTATATCCTTCAAGACAAGTGTTCTGACATAGGACTCGGTGTAAATGAACTAGGCAAATGTCATATGAACTCAGGGAGACTGAAGAAGAAAACACAGGGTAAACATGGGTCTGCACCAGGTCCTCTCCATGCATATTATACCTTTTAGGTTAGTATCACATTTTCTTCACCCATTTTTTCATTGATGGACATCTAGGCTCTTCTAATTCTGGTTATCAACAGAGCAATTAAGAACATGACCTTTGGGGGTATGCTCAAGAATATTATAGCTGCATGCTAGAGTGGATCTATTCCCAGCATCCTGTGGAAAAGCCACACTTATTTCCACAGTGGCTTTACCCAGTGGGTAACTTGGCAGTATAAGGTGTTTGGGCACTTCAAACTGACTCTGCTGCATGAAACAGAGAGTTCCTTGAATCAAGGCCATACTGACATTTGGCAGAGGCCTTTCCAGTACATTGATGATTCTTCATCAATTTAGAGGCCAAAATCAAAAGATTCTTATCAGTCCTTACTTTCCTGTTAGAGGAGAAAGGAGGTACTTTATGAAGACACTACTATTTCAATCAGTATTTTAAATTCAACACAAATTTGAATGATCTCTAATATAGAATCTGCAAAGGGGATTTATGCCTGCCACAAGATATTCAGCATATGAGGCTTCATCCATATTCAGCGTGTGGCATTCATATTTCAAGAATAAAGAATGTCTACTACAAGAACATGCAAAATTAATGGGCTGCTTTATAGAGTGTTTTACTGAACCAAACTCTTCAAAGTACTACAGATCTCCATGAAGCTTGTTATTAGCCTAGCTATTCAAAACCAAACCCTCTGTAGAACATGGGTGATTTCAAGTTATCCAGTGGACCATGAAGGATGATGGTGTATCAGAGTAAGACAATGTTCTGTAAATGTATGTGACTGTAGGTCGGGATGATGGGACTGGAAAGGCAGTAAACTTGAGACCAGATAATTATGAATAATCTCAAACCTATTCTTAGTTAACATGTGTATATACTGGGCCAATAAATGAGTTTTATGAAAAGAAATTTAATGATACCTTTGGTCAAATTATAAAAAATACAGTTATGTGGCAGTAATTTATGATATGAATAGATTTTACATACTAAGAAACTAGAAGTTCTGCTGGACAAAACATCCAAAATTAAACACTCATTCAAGCTACTTAAGACATAAAACTAAGAGGGGAGTTTTGCTTTGGTCACGTGTTGTTTATGTAGACTTTACTGGTAAAATTTATATTATATTTTATGATGTTTTTCACTATGTATTACCATGGTTTTCCCTTCTTTATTGTTTTAATACAGCAGAAACATGTAAATGGAAGGGAAACTGGACCTCAATCAGCATCATTTTATTAACAGTGGAGGAGGCAGAAAAATGGATACACAGGGTCATTATTTCTATGTATCTCTCCAGTCTAATCTCTGTCATTTCAGTCCCAGGGCAGCTTCCTGCCCCTCCAGGGTTTCTGCCACACTCAGGATGTGGTTGCAACACTGTGTGTTGCACAGTAATAGACTGCAGAGTCCTCAGAGATCAGGCTGCTGAGCTCCATATAGGCTGTGCTGGAGGATTTGTCTGCAGTCAGTTTGGCTTTGTCCTTGAACTTCTGGTTGTAGTCAGTATCGCCATCTCCAGGATAAATCCTTCCAATCCACTCCAAACCCTGTCCAAGCCTCTGCTTCACCCAGTTCATATAATAGCCGGTGAAGGTGTAGCCAGAAGCCTTGCAGGACAACTTCACTGAGGACCCAAGTTTCCCCAGTCCAGGACCTGACTGCTGCAGCTGGACCTGGGAGTGGACACCTGTGGAGAAAGAATGGCAGAGTGGATGTCATTGTCACCTCAGTCCCTGTTCCTTCTTCATGTTTGGAACTGGGAAGCCCCTTACCTGCAGTTATTGACAGGAGGAAGAGGATGCTCCAGCTCCATCCCATGGTGAGGACCTGTGTGCTCAGTGACTGTAGAGAAGACACTGGTCATATGTTGTTCTATGGTGTGGACATCTCTGTATTTACCACCATAGCCTCAGTAATTTGCATAATGTGCAGGGTATTTCTAAGATAAGGAGCTAGTCCAGCTAGCGAAGGAAGTAGAGAACAATTGGGTCAGGCAGCAGCATGCTGAGGGCCAAGTCCTAATACTCTCTGAGGAAGTGTATAACATGCTTCTTTTCTAAGCCTTATTCAAACGCTGAGGATGTAACAACAGGACCTAAGCTCTCAATAGATTTCAAGCCTGAGGCAAATGCTCTAATTTGTGACCAGGTTATCAGATTGATTTACTTTTAATGATGATGATGATAGTGATGGAAAATTTAAAACATACCTAGTTTGAAATTTACATCCTCATTTCAGATACATGCAATTATTATTTGCCTTTCCAATAAATTACATACTAAGAAAGTCACCCAATTGGCCAAGGTAAATATACTTCAGTAATATTTACACAGCTATGGTAAATGCAGCAACATCACAATAATAAATTATGGAAATAAATTATGTATTTTCAACAGAGGATTTCATCAAGAAAGGTGTGTTTATATAAACAACACAACAGAAGTTTTTCATCTATAAGGAATATGGAAGATACATCAGTTATAAAAATGGATTCAACTAGTGATAAGTGTATTATCTAGGTCATCTCAGAAACACAGACATCAAATGAGACTCTCATTAGTAGTGTTTAGATATTGCATACTTACATAAATCTATGAGTACAAATACAGGATGGTGTATCAGTGAAACTGTCTAATAGAATAAAATTAAAGTAGAAGGGGAAAGAAAATGAAGGTAGAGATTATGGAGGAAATATACATACTGTACAAAATACACATGTCTGAAAATTCTAAACATATGTAAAATTAATATTTTTAAATTTCATAATTTATATTCCTTCAAATTTTAATTCAAGTATAAGATATATTATGATCATATCTACATCCACTATGCCCTACATGTTCCTCTTGGGACCTTCCAATAAGTCTCTCTCCCAACTTCCTGACCTCTTTTGTTTCATTAACACATAACACAATGAATCCAATCAGTGCTATCTATATACACATAGGTGGAGTCATTCACTAGTACATAGAAAACCTCCAGAAACCTTCAATGGAAATTGATTATATTTCCTCATCAGTCATCAAATGCCAATAGATCCACTGCTTGGCATGGGTCCTCAGGAGTTTCTTTCCATCCATGATCCATGTAATAGTTTCAAAAATTGTTATACTGTCTTTAGTTGTAAGAACAGGGCCCACATGTACCAAGGTACACGTATGATCCTCAGAGGACAACATATGGAATTCAATTCTTGTATCCTATGATGTTGACCCAAGCAATGAAACTGATGTTGCTAAGCATGCCAGTAGACACCGTTACCTGCTCAGTTACTTCACAAGCTCTTACAAAACAAAATGAACTCAATGGTATTTTTATAGATGTTTACTCTAATATCACATTTTGAATTTTTTGTTTTACTTGTCTTTTGCCTGTATATCATGGTAACAGAGATGTGTTTTTAGGACTTTGTATATGCTTGTGTGTGAGAATATTTACTGTTTTAGTTTTGTTTTTTTCTTCTTAATCCTGTTTTGTTTTGTTTTTTATCTTTTTTGTCTATTTTTTTTTCCTACACAGAAAAAGAAAAGGTGTGGACTTAGGGAGGAGAGGAAAGATCTGGGAGGAGTAGAGGGAAGGGGAATCAAAGATCAGAATACACTGTCTGAAATTTTTCAAAAAACTGTAAAAAGTAAATGAAAACTTAATAAAATAAACAAAAATGTAAATCAGTGAAGAGTTTAACAAAAGAAATCTTTGCTGTGTTTGATCATGGAAATATCTCATATCAATCACAACAGGTGAAGGTCAGCTAACAGACTTTGAGAACGGAAAACACAGAGGATACAGAATCCCCTCCGCACCAACCTCATCTCTCTACTAGGGATTCTTGGCTCCTTTGTGCCCCCTGCTGGTCAGGAGCTCCCCTGCAGGTTGGTCTGGATTGGCTTACACTGAAGTTGCACTGTTTCCCTTGAGCAGTAACAGATCCCTGAGACTTCAGTGCTCACAGAGGGCAGCTACAGGGAGAAATGGCTCCTGTTTACCTGGAGATGCTGACTGGATGTTTCAGATATTGATTTTAAATTGCTTCTATACTATCATCAACACCCCTCTCAATGTCAGGCTCCTCCCTGAGGACAGTTGGATCCAGCTTTAGCAGTTCCCACTTGCAGTAAGGTGACAACAGGAGAGAACAGAGTCTTGACTACCTTCTTCAGACTGTACCTGGGGCAGAGCACCTGATGTCAGAGAACCATAATGAGTCTGAAGCTCAGATACAGCCTCCCATGTATCCACATGTGAACTCCTAAGACATGCAGATAAAGAGGTAAACAGAATACCAATGTAGTATGCACAGAAAAGTTAACAGTTGCAGAAAAATTTATTCAAATTGCAAATGAAGTAGAAATTAAGCAAATGTGTGCTGTAACTCAGTCTGTTTCCCACACTGCATTTGCATGCATTTAAAGGAAAGGGAAGAGGGGAGATCTCCTTTACAAGTATCCTCATGGGTGCAGGATATGTGTACATACACAGCTTTATCTCTCCAGGTCTTCCTTTCCAATTCTAGAGTCCTCTCATTCCTAGACAGGGCATGAGTTAGTTAAGCAATTCAGAAGCTGAACATCTTCATGGAAGAAGGATGGAATTAAAATATACTCCCAGGTACAGGACAATCCAATAGCACTATGTAGGGATACGTGTGCATGTATGTTTCAATGTCTAAAATATAGCCTAAATATTAACACAAAACTACATTCTACATAAATTCAGGCTATTCATGTATATTTTCCTCTAATATCATGTCATGAATCACATGCACCTACTGTTGCAGAATATAAGAAGCTGTCTGGTGCATATGTTCTCTTCTATCACTGATCAGAATTGATATGATGCCCTGTGGATTGTCAGAACAATGACTAAAACTCTCAGGATACTCTTCTCACTGTAGAGGAACAGTTATCCCTCCAATTCAGGATACAGGAGGTGCTTTTTTTGGCTCTCTGCATATCTGTTCTCCTGGGTAATATGTATAATGGTGTGCTTCCTACTCCAGTATGGTGGGCTGCTAGTGGCTATTATGGGTGGCAATGTGCACGAGTTTAGCCTGATTAACCTGTATGGATTTACAAAGACAGTTTCCTCCCAGCACTGAATTCATTCCCAAAAGTCTAGATTCAGTGACATCACAAAAGATGACATGAGCTTTTTCTCCTAAGTTAAACTTATGTGAGGATCACAATATGGGCTGAGCTGGTGTAATGTGTGTGAAATTAGGCAAGAGTATCCTTAAAATACATGCACACATTGATTTCTAGCATTTTCACTCACTCTTTACTCTGTGGATTATTTCACCCTCTTCACTGTGTGGGCCTGTTTTCATTGATCTAAACACCCAACAGTTCTTTCTGTCACTGTGCTATATTTGATGCTTCTGAACAGCACAGAGCATAACTGCACGATTCCTGAATCCCTTTGCAAAGGGGATTGTGTCTGGATCCTTGTTCTGATCTCCTCACTTGGAATCACTCACAGATTGATATATTATTGTTTCCTTACTGGTCAGATATCTCAGGTGCAGGAAAGCAACAGTTTGGATATGTCTCTGGAGATTTCTAGAATGTCCTCCAGCAGAAGTTACAAACAACCTCTGAAGCTCATTCATCTTGAAAAATTTCATGAATCAGCATCTGTAATCAATAAGACACCTTAAGCAAAGCAGGGAGGATGACTGTGACACTCCTGTATCCCAAAGAGAGGAGAAGCTTGCCATGTGTCACTGTGAGTCAAATCAAAATATATTAAATAAACACTAATACTATCTCCTGTGGGATGTCTTTCTGTATGCTGTGAATATGTGTTGCTCTGATTGGGAGATAAATAAAACTGTTTGGCCCATGGCAAAGCAGCTTACAGGCAAGAAGGAAATTCAAGGAGACAGACAGGAAGAAGAGAGGAAAGAGACACCAGCTGCCACCAGGAGGAGCAAGATGTGAAAACACTGGTAAGCCATGGCCACTTGGCAACTTACAGATTAATAGAAATGGGTTAAGTAATAGTAGCTAGCTAACCAGAAGCCTGAGCCATTAGATCATATGGTTTGTAAATAATATTAAGCCTCTAAGTGATTATTTTGTAAGCAACTATGGAATTGTGGGTGAGAGAGATTTGTCCTGACTGTGGGCTAGGTGACCCGTCCTGCAGGACAGGTTATTAGGTTGGACCTGAGGAGGCACCACCTGAAAGACCAATGGGGGTGAGAGAGGAAGGAGACCAGGCGCATAAAGAAAGACAGAGTCAGTCTGAGTTGCGTCAAGGTCTCATTTATTGCAAAGTGAAGCAAGCTTATATACTGGTGGATATGAGGGGAAGGGAGGGAGATGGAAAATTGTTAGAAAAGGGTTAGGATGAGGTCTCTTTGGTCCAATGCTTAAGCAACCGATCAATCAATTAGAAAAGGGTTAGGGAGAGGTCTCTTTGGTCCAATGCTTGAACAACTGATCAATCAAACATACTCTAGGAAGTTAATCTAAAAGAATATTTTGTGGTTCTTCTGGGAATTATTGTTTTGCAAGTCAATGGGTGCAGTTATGCCAGATCATCCAAGCAAGAAAAGTCAAGGCACAGCTATCCAATATTTGGTTCCCAACAGCTAGTCAGGACAGAGAAAAACTTCCAAGTACAACTATCAGAGATTATTCTTTGAGAAATAAAATCATATTAAACTCACATCCATGTATATGGTGCATGGATTTGTTAGCAGTGTGTTAGTTAACATTCTTGGGACTCATGCTCTTTTTATTTTAATGTCCTCAACTAGGTATATGTTCCTTGCTTGTGCTTTCCACAGGAAGGAGAGGATTCTATTACCTCGTCTATAATGCCATGTTTGAATGTTTTCCAATCTCTGAATTCCCCCTGAAAATGGAGGACTTACATGGTGGTTGGTGGACCTGTCAAAACATGAGAACACTTGGTTTAGCACCTCCAGTATTAGAAAAGAATGCTGGGACTAAATGTTTAATTGACTAACTAATTCAACTGTTAAAGATACTATCTTCTGTCTAAGAGTTCCTATGGACTATGACATTATTGTTTCTGTGGCATTTGGAGGAAAGAGATTTTATTTAAAGCAACTAAATGCAGAGAGCTGATGATCTGAAGTCATTTCTGTTTCGAGTCCTTTGATAACCAAATCATTTCTCTGATGGGTTCCATTCATTTAACAGTGTTATATGTGGATAAGTAAAAGGAGGAAACTCTGGATGGATGCCCTAACTTGCTGTTCCGTTTTTGCCCTGTTACTTAGGGCCCTGAATTACTGAGGTGGGCATATCACCTGCTGACCTGTGCTCCACATGCATCAGGTTGATCAGTTCTGGGGATTTCCTTCTGAGCTAGAGTCTAGCTGATTTACCGCACTCATTCAGGTCTATCTAGAAGATGTAGATGTTGAACTTGTTCTGCATGGCCTCTCTTGGGCTCTGTGCTCCTTTGTACATGCCTGTGGTGTCACCTCAGTGGCTTTCTTCTCCCAAGAATGGCTCGACAATATTCATGAAAATCTGCCCATAGTTGTGATACTGTAATAATCCATGTAGTTGTAGAAGAGATAATAATGAAAACAGATGCAATAAAATTGAGTATGGAAATTTACATTGGTTTAATCATATTTCTTCGGAATTTAGTGCATTTAAAATATTTTATCAATTCAGTAACCACAGGAATATGTGCACAAAACAAATGATGACACTTTCATGTCAGCTAGCTTAGAAAAGTTAAGAGTGAATAGCCAGAGAAACTTTCAATGGATGCTTCCCCAGCATGATTTCAGGATCATAAATCTCACCTGTTTTAGAAAAAAAAAAAATTGTCCTTAAACAAGACACCTGGTGAGTGACCACGGGTTGTGTTTTGTATCCAGTGACAACAGAAATCAAATTTGTTTTCTGAACATTTGTCTCCCTCCCAACAACACAAAATATTTTTTTTCAGGTTCATAGACTTGAACTTTTTAATTCTAATTTTCTCCTGTCTTTATTAACTTTTCCACACAATGCATTATGACAGTTCCACTCCTGATCTTCCCAGATCCTCCCTACCTGTATTCATCAATCTTTACCAACTTTATGTTCCCTTTTTTTCTCTTTCTCTCCCTCTGCTTCACTATTCTTCCTTATTAGCCTTAGATCCTGATTTATGATCCACTGGTCTACCACCTCCCATATTCTTATCCTACCTGACATCTTAACTTAGGAATTCTATGAAGACTACTGTGTCTCCTATCATTATACTCCATGTGAACGGTTAATGGATTTTTTTTTCATTCCTGCAAAATGTAAGATGCATTTTCACTGGTGCAGTCTGTGTGGATAGTGATGACAAAGAGAATCCAATTTCAGAAAACAGGGGAATGAGCACCCAGTGCTGCTGATGACAGAATCAGGTCTCTACATTCCCAGCTTGGAATCTCACTGCTCATTCCCCAGTGCCATCTGAGCAGGATCCCAGCTTGTTGCCAAAGTAACAGACTCCACACTAGGAGACTCCACAATCCAAAATATGACACTCAGCTTCATCCCTAATTCTAAAACAATGAGAGATTTTGATTACTACTGCCAAATGGAATTCATGATCAGATGTATTAATAACCCAAGTCATAAAATTAGATTTCATAGGAGAGGTTAAATCACCTACCACAAAATCTATGGGGACCCCTTCTAACAAACTGCCTTTGTTTGTTTTAGGGGAACCAAACTGGACTGTGAAAGTAGATTTGTCTGTGCACATGCTGTTGATTTGTCTTTTACTGGCCTAGTTCATATTACAGCTTATTCCCAGCTACTCTAGCAACAATTCCAATCCCTTAGACTTAAGGTGTACTTATATCATAATGTTGTGCCTCAGCTTGTCCTATTTTACTTTATTAAAAAGGAACCATGTCAATGGAGGTGTTCACTAGTAAATAGCTGGTCAAGGTATGGTGTACGCTAAGGGCATCCTGAATCACCATCACTTTGTTCCCAGCAGTGCTTTTGAAAAGTTGGCAAAGACACAATATGACTGTGAAATGACAGACAAAGGGACCCTCAGAAATGTCTGGAAATTATTAACAATTAATAGTTGCCTTATTTTATATTTAAGATTTTATTTGTGTTGAAAGAATAAATTTGTATTCAGACTATGGTCAAGTTTTATTCTTCTGTTGATACAATATGTTTACCAAAACTAATAACTCTAAGGAAAGGTTATGCAAAGCTGGAGAGATATCTAGATAAGAATTGCAGTGTAGTTATTAGAACTGTCTCAATGGTCTCATTCTGATAATTCTCTATAGTTATGTGAGATTATGCTTAAGGAAAGCTGAGTAGAAAGTAAATGGATGTTATTTGTACCTTAGTTTAACATCCAATCGTTGAAGACAGGTTCCTGCATGAGTGGACAGAGCTATTCCCCAAAGGAAGGAGTTATTAATTGTACATCTCAGTTCCAGGCACAATGTAACTCCATATGAGCTCATGATCAGAGTGGCTCCACAGGTGCTACAGACAGTATGACATATTGACAGTGCTTTTAGTTGTCCATGAAAACTCTCTAGTTAGGTCTTATTTATGAATATTTAAAATCTGAATATATTGTAAGTGTCAGAAGGGGTATAGGACTCCAAGGAACCTGTGTTCTAGACACAACAGGAATAATGCACATGCAAACTCACAGAGACTATGACAACGTGCACAGATCCTAAACCATGTCATGCCAGGTGGAGTCCCAGTGTTGAAAGGGGGACATGGACACAGGCTCACACCCTCAATCAAGAAGTTTCTATAGTTAATGAAAATATAGTATTCCTTCACAGAGTCTCATTGGGTATACCAACCACACTTAAGGACTGACACATTCCCAGTGGTAGAAGGACAGCACAAAATGGACTGCAATTTTTATAGATATTTTCTCTCATATCACACTGTGCATTTTTGTCTCACTTGTCTTTTGTCTATATAACATGGTTACAGAGCTGTGTTTCCATGGTTTTCTGTATGCTTGAATGTGAGAGTACTTATTATTTTATCTTTGTTTTGTTTTAACACCAATTTTAAAATATTTTTGTCTTTTTTTCCTACAGAGAAAAGAAAGAACATGAAATTGGGTAGGAGAGAACAGAAGGGAGATCTGGGAAGAGCAGGGTATGGAGAATTAGTGATCAGAATACAGTGTATCAACGTTTTATTATAAAAAAAAAAAAAGTTTGTTAATCCCGGTGGTAGTGGTGCATGCTTTTAAACCAAGCACTCTGTAGGCAAAGCCAGGCAGATCTTTATGAGTTCGAAGCCAGCCTGGATTACACAGTGAGATCCAGGGAAGTCAACAAAACTACACAGAGAAACCCTGTCTCAAAAAAAACAAAAAACAAAAACAAACAAACAAACAATTAAACTTGATAAAAGTACATGAAAACTGAATAAAATAAACAAGGAAATAAAAATCTGTGATGAGTTTAACAAAGGTTCTTACTTGATTATGGAAAAGACACATGTCAATCATAGCAGGTGCAGAGCAGCTAGTGGACTCAACAAAGGAAACCACAGAGGATACAAAGTCCCCTCCACACCAAGCTCATCTCTCTACTGGGGATTCTTGGTTCCATTGTGCCCCCTGCTGGTCAGGAGCTCCGCTTCAGGTTGGTCTGTCATGGCTCACACTGAAGTTGCAGTGTCTCCGTTGAGCAGTAACACATCCCTGAGACTTCAGTGTTCACAGAGTGCAGCTAAAGGGAGAAAGGGCTCCTGTTTATATGGAGTTGCTGACTGGATGTTTGAGATACTGATTTTAAGATGTTTCTATACTATCATCAACACCCCTCTCAATGTCAGGCTCCTCCCTGAGGACAGTTGGATCCAGCTCTAGCAGTTCCCACTTGCAGTAAGGTGACAACAGGAGAGAACAGAGTCTTGACTACCTTCTTCAGACTGTACCTGGGACAGAGCACCTGATGTCAGAATACCTTAATGAGTCTGAAGCTCAGATACAGCCCTCCATGTATCCAGATGTGAACTCCTAAGACATGCAGATAAAGAGGTAAACAGAATACCAATGTAGTATTCACAGAAAAGTTAACAGTTGCAGAAAACTTTATTCAAATTGAAAATGAAGTAGAAATTAAGCAAATGTGTGCTGTAACTCAGTCTGTTTCCCACACTGCATTTGCATGCATTTAAAGGAAAGGGAAGAGGGGAGATCTCCTTTACAAGGATCCTCATGGTTGGAGGATATGTGTACATACACAGCTTCCTCTTTCCAGGTCTACCTTTCCAATTCTAGAGTCCTCTCATTCTTGGACATGGCATAAGTTAGTTAAGCTATTCAGAAGCTGAACATTTTCATGGATGAAGGATGGATTTGGAATATACTCCCATGTACGGGAAAATCCAATAGCACTATGTAGGGATATGTGTGCATGTGAGTTTCATTGTCTAAAGTATAGCCAAAATATTAATGCAAAACAACATACTACATAAATTCAGACTATTCATATATATTTTCCTCTAATGTCAGGTCATTAATCAGATGCAAATACTGTTGCAGAATAAAAGAAGCTGTCTGATGCATATCTTCTCTTCTAATCAGAATTTATATGATGACCTGTGGGTTGTCAGAACAATGATTAAAACACTCAGGATAATATTCTGTTCTCACTGTAGAGGAGAATTCAGGATGAAGGAGGTCCTTCTTTGGTTTTCTGCATATCTGTTCTCCTGGGTAATGTGTATAATGGTATGCTTCCTACTCCACTATGGTGGGCTGCTAGTGGCTATAATGGGTGGCAATGTGCAGAAGTTTGGCATGATCAATCTGTGAATTTACAAAGACATTTTCCTCACACCAGTGAATTCACTCAAAAAGTATAGATTCAGTGACATCACAAAAGATGACAAGAGCTTCTTCTCCTAAGTTAAACTCATGTGAGGATCATAATATGGGCTGAGCTGGTGTAATGTGTGTGAAATTGGGCAATAGTATCCTTAAAATACACACACACATTGAATTCTAGCATTTTCACTCACTTTTTCCTCTGTGGATTATATCACCCTTCTTCATTGTGTGGAACTATTTTCATTGATCATAAATGCCCAACAGTTCTTTCTGTCACTGTGTTGTATTTGATGCTTCTGAAAAGCACAGAAAGGCCTGAAGATAACTTGCACTATTCCTGAATCACTTTGCAAAGAGGATTGTATCTAGACCTGGTTCTGATCTCCTCACTTGGAATCATTCACTGATTGATATATCATTGTTTCCTCACTGGTCACATATCTCAGGTGCAGGAAAACAACAGTTTGGATATGTCTCTGGAGATCCCTAGAATGTCCTCCAGCAGAAGTTACAAACAACCTCCAAAGCTCATTCATCTTGAAAATTTTCATGAATCAGCATCTGTAATCAATAAGACACCTTAAGTAAAGCAGGGAAGATGACTGTGACACTCTTGTGTCCCAAAGAGAGGAGAAGATGGCCTTGTGTCACTGTGAGTCAGTGTTCTGTGACAGGCTTGTAATTATAGGGCAGGGTACAAGAACTAGGGGAGACAATGAATGTGAAATCAGGATAAATGGTTATCTCTGAACCTACCCCTCAAATATCATGAAGACAAACTGGGTTGTGGAAGAAATTTTGTTAATAGTAATTCAGCAGCAAAGTTGGTCATCTCCTAGGAATTAGACATTGATTTAATATATGATCAATCATTTCTACACAGGAAATTGACCCAATTATGGCAGAAACCTGTGCTCACATTAACAGCAGCATGGGAATATGTGAACAAGTTCATTAATTTAAAACTTCTGCTCTCTGACTCTTGCATGCAAGGTGACTAGGAAAACTCTATGCAAAGATAATAATTTATAGTCTGGTGTTCCTTTCCTCAGTACTTAACCACAAGTTTAGAGCAAGTCTTCAGGTTACTCTTTCTGCGATATCAGGCCCAAGGCAGCTTCTTGCTCCTTCAGACACATTTACTCCTTTCTGACACACCTCAGATGTGTGCATGACACTGTGCCTTGCACAGTAATAGATGGCAGAGTCCTCAGATGGCAGGTGCTGTGCTCCAAGGAGTCTGTGTCAGAGATGGTGTCTGCTTCCAGTATGGCTCATAGACTAGACCATTTTCACTGGTTTAGTCAATGAAATAGTGGTGACAAAGAGAATCCAATCTCAGGAAACAGGGGAATGAGCACCCAAAGCTCCTGATGGCAGGATCAGGTCTCTACATTCCCAGGTTGGAATCCACTGTTCTTTCCCCAGTGCTAGTTGAGCAGGAGCCCACTTTGTTGTCAAAGTAGCAGACTCCAGACCCTGAGGACTCCACAAAATGACACTCAGCTCCATCACTAACCCTAAAACAATAAAAAATTTGATTACTATTACCAAAAGAAATTCATGATCAGATGTATCAATAACTAAAGATATAAAATTGAATTTCATAGAAAAGGTTAAAGCATTTACCCCAAAATCTATGAAGACCCCTTCCAACAAACTGCCTTTGCTTGTTTTGAGAATCTGTGTGCTCAGGGACTGTGGACAGAGTCTGCTCCTGTGGTGCTCTCAGGTGTGTGGAGATCCCAATTCTCATTTATGTATCCATGAGGCAGTGCATTTCTGACATCAAGATCTGAGCCAGATTGAGACAGAGCAAGTAAAGTTTTCCCTTCAAGTTATAAATTCTAATCAGCCTGGGAAAAAAAATTAGTTAGAGACCAGCTTGACTTCCGCATATTCAATGGGTCCTGTTAGTGTTATCTTCTGCAATGGGGTGTATTATAGAAGGATAGGGAGGTGAGAGGATCTGAGAGGAGAACTGTGATCAGAATACCTTGCATAAAAGTTTTATTTTCAATGAAAGTACAGTAATGTGCCTGTATTACAACTTGTCTCATGGCTCAAATTCCCCTTTTTTGAAAAATGGTTGATTATCCCAAATCAGTTTGTGGAGAGCCGAGACTAGTTCATTGCATGCCTGGCAGTCCTATCATAATCCAATGCATACAGCTGGAGGTAATAGGCTCTGGGTTAGAATGTATTGCTCAGATCCTGCTACATGGACAAGTATGCAAACTCCCTTTTAGGTCTTTATGTTTATAATCAAAGTTCTGCTTATGATTTAGGTCAAAGGAACTTCTTTCCTCATTCTAGAGAGTGATAGCAAATGAAGCCAAAGTGTTATGGATAGACAACTGTGGAGCACAAAGCATTAGAGGAATCAGGGATAGCATCTCCTCCAAGGATTAGGGAACATCATGGAGGATGAGGTGCAAAGATCATAAGAGCTAGACTATGGACAGAAGTGCTGTGAAATACTGTCTTTGGATGTGACAAGTCCATCACAACCATAAAGATTCAGAGGATATGGCCATTGAGAAAGGCAAGAGAAAAGGAAGGGTGAAGGTTGAGAGTGGAAAAAAGGTCAGCAATAGTGGATGAGAAGGGTCAGCAGGAGTGTATGAGAAGGGGATCAGCAGGAGTGTATGAGAAGGGTCAGCAGGAGTGGATGAGAAGGGTCAGCAGGAGTGGATGAGAAGGGTCAGCAGGAGTGGATGAGAAGGGGGTCAGCAGGAGTGTATGAGAAGGGGGTCAGCAGGAGTGGGATGAGAAGGTCAGCAGGAGTGGATGAGAAGGGTCAGCAGGAGTGGATGAGAAGGCTCAGCAGGAGTGGATGAGAAGGCTCAGCAGGAGTGGTGGATGGGGAAAAGAGTGCAAAATGGGTAATGAGATAAAACAGAGATCAGGAGATTTATCTCACTGTGTTCTGTTTCTTGACTCTGCTGAACATTTCCCTTGCTGCACACACGAACTCTGTGACATGCTATTTGTACACTTCACCATGTTTGAGGATTTTGCCGGTTATCACCACAGAAATTGCATTGATTTGTGTAATATTTGTGTTTTGTATAAACGGGACTTGTTCTCATCTTACATCTATTTTTGATATTATTATCTACAAATGAGAAAGCTAGCACATGTCTGTAAGGTAAGGGTGCTGCCTATTGTTGAGGAATCTTCCCTGATCCCACAAACTGTTACGTTCAATGTGGCTTTACCACAAATGTGACTCAAGCAGAACTGTCTGCAGCACACATAAAGCAGAGCAGATTCACACAAGTTTAGTCTTCTCCTGTAAATGCGGACAGTTCTGTCTTTTTATGTCCAGCAATGAGTTACTCAATAAGGGACGTGGACAGTTAGGTAAATGGTTTTTCCTCACTGTCCACAGGAATCATGCATGAAATAAAGTACATTTAAATTATACATTTTGTGAGCTAATGCTGTCCTCACACCAATCTTGACTCAAGGAAAATGTCTGTTTTCAACTGATAATAAAGAGATGGATGGAAAACAAGAAATCATTTTTCCCTTTGCTGTAAGTGTTTAGATTTTGTTTTTGTTTTGGTTTGTTTTTTTGTTTTTGAGACAGGGTTTCTTTCTGTAGATTTGTGCCTTTCCTGGAACTTGCTTTGTAAACCAGGCTGGCCTTGAACTCACACAGATCCACCTGCCTCTGCCTCCCAATTGCTGGGATGAAAGGCATGCGCCACCACCGCCTGGCTGTGGCAGACTCTTGATAGAGGTCCACTAAGGGCAAGACATTCCTGAAACAAGACTCAGTGGCCCGAAGGTAATCACCGTGAAGAAGGACAATATAGTTCGCAGAGACCTGGGCACTGAGAGCTAGAGCTTGCTCTCAGCAGGAGAACTATCTGTCCATCTCCAAAAAGTGGTATGTGGTGTTGGAACAGAACATGGTGAGCCCTTCATCTACAGAATATTTTATTTAGCAAACCGATGTCCAGCTTAACTCTTTACTTTTTCATATTCCAAGAGTTTATGACATGAGATGGTTGAAGGAATCAGGGATATATGGACTGAAAATTTACCAACAACCTTCCTCAAATCCCCCCAGTGCACAGCCTGGGCCTCAGCAGAGTTTAAGGTAAATGGTTCGTGCCTGTTTAGAACAAAGGTCTGAAGATTTTCTAGATGAACAAAATGTGATGGGACATATGATGATGATGAAAGTTACAGATTTAGTAATTGAATCAGCTGGAAATATAAATGGGTCAGATCTGTGCCTGATGTGCACAGTTCTCAGGGAAAGCAGAACCACTGGAGACTTTGGGTGACTCCCCAGGCAGCCAGCTGTCTCTGCAGGTCTAGATTTTTGGAAGTTGCTTACAATGCTCTTGATGTTTAATAGGTAATATTATATCCTTCTGAGGTCTTTGATGTAGTTTAAGACTAGATAGTTACAGTAATAATTTTCCTTAGTTATGATAAAAGATAAATTAGATATGAAACTTTAGACTCACAAATATAGGATAGATAATAAAATAATTTTTTCCATTTTGCCAAGTACACATAGTTTTACTATGTTAAAGTTAAAATCTTCCTTTTTGATTAGACAGAAAAAGGGAAACACTGTGGGATAATGCTTTTGTACACTGGTTTATTAAAATGATGATTGGCCAGTAGCCAGGCAGGAAGTATAGAAGGCGAGCAGCCTAGGAGAATGCTGGGAAGAGGAAAGGAGTCAGGAGTAGCCAGCCAGACCTAGAAGAAGCAAGATGACAAGGCAGAACTGAGAAAAGATACCAAGCCACTTGGCTAAACTTAGATAAGAAATATGGGTTAATTTAAGTGTAAGAACTAGTCAGTAATAAGCTTGGGAAAATGCCTGAGCAGTTATGATTAATTAGCTTCTGAGTTATTATGTTATAAGCACCTGAGGGACTGTGAAGCTGGCAGGACACAGAAAAACTTACAGCTACATGTTATGGTGTATGGATCAATGATTGGGGCTTCACTTCCCTGTGGTTACCCTAATCCCAAACACTGTCCTAGTCAGAACACCACTGAGACTTTGCGCTGTACCTCATGAGGGAGAAGCCTCACTGTCACCCTGTATCTTTCTAAGCATTTGATCCTAGAAACTTCGCCAGACACATTTCTGCATTTAGAGGTAATTCTTTGCACTTAGTTCATGTTAGACAGTAGGCATATATTTTATATTGAGGCAAAATGGAACCCTGTTTTCCCAGATGTCACAGACCATAAATGTAGAGAGCATTCTGAGAAACCATTAGATGGAGTGAAAGGTGAGAACCAAGAAATTAGCACTCAGTTATATCTGCACACATTTCTACAAAGTGTCTGTTCCCCAAGAACAAACTGCACCCCCTGCAGGGAGGTTTCTGTCAGGGTTTACACTCAAGATTGCTCACTGTGTATCTACTACAGTAATAAATGGCTGTGTCTTCGACTCTTAAGCTGTTCATTTGCAGGTAGAGGCTGCTTTTGGAATCATCTCTTGAGATGGTGAATCTGCCTTTCACAGACTGCGCACAGTATACTACATTATTACTACCTTTGATCATAATTAGAGCAACCCACTACAGCCCCTTCCCTGGAGCCTGACAGACCCAGTTGATGCAGTACTCACTGAAGGTGAATCTAGAGGCTGCACAGGAGAGTTTTAGGGAACTTCCTGGCTGCAACATGTCTTCCCTAGTCCCCACCAGCTGTACCTCACACTGGACACCTGCAAACAGAAAATCATGTCAGTAAAATTTCCACTGTCCCTCTCACTCATGTCCACTCACACACTGAGTA
The DNA here is from genome assembly GCF_903995425.1 of Onychomys torridus. Classification (NCBI taxonomy): domain Eukaryota; kingdom Metazoa; phylum Chordata; class Mammalia; order Rodentia; family Cricetidae; genus Onychomys; species Onychomys torridus. The sequence goes on from NW_023412562.1 coordinate 31,542, forward strand.
TCTTTCCTTATCTATTAATTACCTTTGAAAAGGGCAATGAGGAAAACCCAGCTCAGTCTCGAGTCCATGTTAGATATAATGATCACAGAATGAGAGGACCTGTAAGTCCAGATCTGGGAGCTTCTCTCAGAGCTGTAGCGTCAGGGCTGATTTTCATGAGCAGAGGGGAACCTTATTTGCATGTCTTCCTGCTATATCATGACTTCTAGGGTAGGAGACTTAGAGGAGATGAAATAAGGGCCAAAGTCACATTTATAGCATCAAAGCATCACTTATTGTCCTATCTCTGTCACTAACAGGACATAGCTCAGCTGATAGAGTTCATCAGCTAAAGTGTTCATGTGTTCATCCCCAGCACTGCATTATAGGCAAGAGATAGGAGCAAGAGAATCATAGGATCCAGCTCTGATTGGGCTACATGAACTGTGTCTCAAAAAAGAGAAGAGAGGAGAAGAGAGAAAGGAAGAAAGAAAAAAAGAAGGAAGGAAAGAAGAAACGATACTTCTTAGTATGAATTCATAGTTATAAACAATAAAAATATGACTTTGCAACCTTACTTTATTGTACTTTGTACATGTAAACTCCTCTGATGTCTTAGCCAAACTTATAAAATACATTCATAGGAAATTAAGAAAAGAAAAACTAAATTGTGGTAATTTAGTCAATGTTGTATAAGGATTTGTCTATAATGAATTCATACCTAAAACTGATTTGCAATATGTGGATGAAGCTATTCCAGTTCAGTGGTACAGTATAGCATGGATAAAGTTCCATAATTGATGCTCAAAAATTAAAATAACTGTTATATAAATATAAATACTATCTGATTTTATTCAATAGTTCATTCAATATCTGAGTTTGGTCAATATTAGAAACACATTGAAGACCTGTGTTTACCACTTAGATCCTCCAGGCCTGACCTACCCCACCCACAGTGCAGTCCTCTTTCTGCCTATCCCAAAGGCATTCCAAGGACTTCTGTGACTTCCCTAAGACACCAGGTAGGCTCATTTCTTTCCATGACACCTTCTTCTGCTCTCCAGTTCCTCATGTAGTTGTCATTCTCTCCCCAGGAGCTAGGTCTTCTCTTAGAGAAAAGTACCACATGCCCTCTAGAAACTTCTCCTCCCTGAACCACTAGGGAGTCCAGCCCCTTCTCCCCTACAGCCTACTCTCTTACTGTGACATACCTTCCCTTCACATCATGTTGTCTTTGCTCTTTCCCATATTTTAATAGTAGACATTGCTATTTCTTACCTGATAAGCCTCCTGTTCCTCAAGATTCTTGCAACCAAGTACTGTCAGATTGTCTGGCATTCCAGAATGGGAATGGGTTCAATCTTAGTCAGTCAGTCAGAATTACAATCAGATATTGTTTCATTGCTCTGACAAAAGATACTCTGCATGCTACCAAAGGAGAAATGTAAATAGCTACCCAACTACAAACCCTTAGATTTACAACAGTGTCCAGCCTGAAAGGCACAAATATATTTTTTAACTGTGTTCTAAAACTTATCCTTATACCCTCATATAAAAGTTCCCACTCCCTCCTCAAAGAAGCTTTTGTCTACTGGGCCTCTTTGCTATCCACTGTTGGGGCTGATCACTGAATGGAGAACCTAGGATTCTAGGGCTGGGGTTTTCTTCCAGAACCACAGGGTAAAGGCTGGGTTGTTTCCATGAGCACAGTGAAGTCATATCTGCATGTACTGCTGATAAAATCTGGCAAGTAGAATTCTGAAGAGCATAGTAGCCAGAATTAAATGTTTACCTTGTGGAACGTTCATTAACAGTTATTGTAATTTTGAGCATAAATCATTTAGCCATACTTTGAGTACTGGCATATTCCTATTTTTTATACATAAGAATAAGAATCAAATTAATGAAATTAGTATGGATAATTCTCAAAAAGTTGAAAATTGATCATTATATAAGCCCAGTTTACTTCTTGACATATATACAAAAGACAAAATATTGTACTACAAAGAAAGTTACTCAGTCATGTTCATTGCCAATCTAGGCACAAAAGCTAAGAAACGAAAAAAGCTACATATACTTTGAAGAATGGACAATGAAAATGTGGTACATATAAACAACTAAATTCTGTTAATGTGTGAATAAACATAAAACAATAAAAATATATAGGTAAGAGGATGGTGTGCTAGCTGGTTTTGTGTGTCAACTTGACACAAGCAAAAGCTGTCAGAGAAGAAGGAGTCTTTGTTGAGGATATGCCTCCCTGAGATCCAGCTGTAAAGCATTTTCTCATCTAGTGACCAATGGGGGAGGGCCCAGACCATGGTGAGTGTTGCCATCCCTGGACTTGCAGTCCTTGGTTATATCAGAAGGCATACTGAGCAAATGAGGGTAAGCAAGCCAGTAAACAGCACCTCTTCATGCCTTCTACATCAGCTCCGGCCTCCAGGATCCTGCCCTGTTTGAGTTCATGTCCTGACTTCCTTAAATAATGAAGACCAATTTGAGAGTGTAAGCCAAATAAATCATTTTCTCCCCAACTTGCTGTTTGGTCATGGTGGTTCTTCATAGTGATCAAACCCTCAAGAAAGACTGAATTAGAAATTATTATACTTAATGAGGTAACCTACATGCATAAATACAAACACATGTTCTTTCTAACTGTGGATTTAGAGATTCCATCTCCAGATTTTAGATTCCAGTAAATAACATGGAGTAAACATGCAAGACAGGTAAGCAGAAATTAACGTTTTCATTCCTTGTCTTCCAGAACTTGATAGTAAATTTTAGTTGTTGAAGACACCACACCTTGTGGACAAAGGACTTGGAGTAATCAATCTGGCACAGACCTGGAAGCCTCCTGCCCCAAGGATGAGCTCTCATAGCCCTAGATGTTGCTGTACCAACTGCCAGAGGAGAAAAGCAATCAATAGACTCATTGAACCATGAAGCCTATGAAGTACAACAAGAAGTTGCCCTGCAAGATACGCCCAAAGTGCAGTAGTGACACTTTTATATTAGAGCATCAGCTGTATAATTAGACTTCAGGCTCATTCAATTCAGTGGGAAAAAGCCCTCGCACAATAAACCTAATGTAGCATGTATGATTTGGGAGTTTATAGAACTTATTAACTACCATTTCCCTTGACAAATATAACTTCCCTGTTTTTTCTATTTTAAAACTAAAATATATAGTTTTAACACACCACTTTCTTATCACACTTTCTCCACCCCATCTCCTCTATGTCCTCCCCTAATCTGCTGAAAGGAGAAGTGGACACGAGCTCCATCTTTAACCTAGAAGCCGTCTCCAACAGATAACCACTCTCATAGAAAAAGCATTGTTCTCAAACGGATTCTCACTGGCTGTTTATCCCCCTTACAGTCAGGCCTCATGTTCAGCAGTAGATGGACCACACAATACAAACCCAATGGTATTTGGGAAGGTGAATTATCTCACAGTGCTTTGTCAGGTCATTTTTCTTTCCTTGCAGAATTCCACCCTATTCCATGCTCTCTGTCATTAAAAACCAATGAGCACTTAAAAATAATAATGAAATGAATATAATAAAGACAATCAAACATGTATTGGACAAAATATAGAAATGAGCCCAATAAAAAGCATAAGCATCATACATAAACAGACACACATACATTTGCTGACACAGAATTTTCATAAAAATGCAAAACTGGAAACCATAATTTATGTGCAAAGTACCTGTCAGAGTGGTTTATAGAGTCAGTGAGAATCCATTTAGAAATTATTTTTCCTGTTTGGTTATCTCTTGGAGATCGCTTTTAAGTTAGGGATGGTAGCTTGTATCCATGTCTAGCACTGGTTCAGCACAGGGATCCCATCTGGCTTCTATGTGTGCATAACAATTCATAATGTAACTGGTAACCACATTCTTCCAAATTAAAGAGTGAAAAGGAAATAATTCTTTTAGAACTCAATGAGATTACATTGTACCTTAAAAGAACATAAGAAAATGAAAATTATGATTTCTTTCTTTAAACACCACACAATAGTTCACATACATGTTTTGTGAAATACTATAATTTTTGCATCACTATTGTGGATGACTATGGCAAATTTCCTCTCAATGTCTTGGTATCTGAGGGCAATGCATTATGTACTTTTTTTGGCAGGAGGAAAATACCAATTTTGGTTTGAAATAAAATTTGCAGCAGCATATCTCTCTCTGTCTCTGGGATTCCCTGATGAGTTATTTACACACTCAAATACCTCTTTGGAGATTTGTCCTGCATGCAACATGAGGAGCTTGAGTACTTCAAAATGCCTTGGCAGTAGATAACAGATGAATCCATGAACTGTGGTCTTATATCCACTTGGTAGATGCCTTACTAGTACACTAGAGCATCTTATTCTTTTCAGAGGCCAGATGTGGAAGATTCCCCTGTTTTCTTGTTAATCCTTATTTTCAGTTGAAAGACTCAGAGGGGTACATTCTTAACTCACTGGTATTTCAAACAACAATTTGAATCCAATATAGACTTGCATAATTTCTTGCAGGGAACCATGGACATGTGGTCTAGCTTTTTGTAAGAGGTAAGCCTTCTATGTTTTATGGGGTATGGTTCATGGATATTAGGATAGTGTATGGTTTTCACTTCTTGAGAAATCCTGACACTCCCTCAGGCCATGTAACATTCAGGTCATTCCCTAGAAATCAATGGAATATATAGAATTTTCACAAAAATAATTCTTAGACATTAATCTTGCTTACCCTGTATAGCTTGTAAATGACATTCTATCCAGGAAAATGCAATTTTTCTTTGAGGCAACTGCCATTATATTCTGTTTTTGATAAGGGTATAAAAAGTCTGATTAAAAAAAAAAACACTAAAATTGTCTTGGCTTCAGGCTTGCTGAGACTCCTTTACCTGGTCTGATTTTCATTCCCACTGACCATAGTCAGTTAATCCTGACTCATAAGTAAACCTTGGCTGGCAATTATAACCTTTAACATAGAATTGGTCTAGGGGTTTCATGCCTGTCCCAACACATTTTCCACATGATTGCATCTATACTAATCACAGTACATTCATATTCATATTATGGAGACAATGTCTTCTAGAGGAACATGAAAAAATAAGGTTCAAAGATAAAGCCTTTTCACTAATATCACACCCTTGAGATTACTAAGTATCACAGCAATTATCCTAAACCAATGTTCTATAGAACAAATGTGACCAATAAAGGACTGTGAATGATGCTGTATCAGTGTAGATCCTTGTTCTGAGATGGTAGGACAGGATCCTGGGACTGGGAAGGCAGAAAATATGAGATCAGAGAATAATGCATAATTGAACTGGACTATACCCTCTGCATATGTGAGACAGTTGTGTAGATGGGTTTGTTTGAGGGGCCCCTGGCAGTGCGATCAGGATCTATCCCTGGTGTATGAGTTGTCATTGTGGATCCCATTACCTATGGTCAGGCACCTTGCTCACTCTTTATGTAGGGGGAGGGTCTTGGTCCAGCTTTGACTGAATGTACCAGGCTTAGCTCTCTCCCCATAAGACGACTTAACCTTTTGGAGCAAAGAATGAGAGTTAGGTCTGGGGGAGCAGGAGGAGGAATGAGAGGGGGATCTGTGGTCGGTATGTAAAATGAATAAAAATTTAAAAAATATAAATAAAATAAATTAAAAACATATTCTCAATTAACATGTACATATATTAGATCAATTTATGAGTTTTGTGAAAAAATAGCACTTTTATCTTGTGTCTTAAGGTTTTATTTGATGTGCCAAGGCACCATGATTATGGCAACTCTTATAAAAGAGAATATTTAATTAGGCCTAGCTTACACTCTCAGAAACGTAGTCCATTAACTTCATGGTGGGAAGCATGTTGGCCCCCAGGCAGACATGCTGCTGGAGAAGGAGCTGAAAGATCTAGATCTGGATCAGCAGGCAGAAGGAAGGAAATGCAGATCTCAAAGTCCACTCCCTTGTCACACACTTCCTCCAACAAAGCCACACCTCCAAATAGGGACATTCCCCATGGGCCTATGTGGGTCATTTAATTCAACATTACATTCCACTTCCTGACCCCCATGAGGTTGTAGCCATATCCCAATACAAAATGAATTTAGCCGAACTTCACAATTCCCCATAGTCTACTAGAGTCTCAAACTTGTTTCCAAGTCCAAAGACTTTTCTGATATTCCGGCAATCTCTTAACTATTATGCCCTGTAAAACCAAAATGAAAAATCAGATCACATCCTTCCAACTTATAATGGCAATGAATATACATAACCATTACAAAAGGTGGAAAGATAACATAGTAAGAAAATGCTGGACAACAATAAGAACAAAAGCAAACACCAGACTCTGCATCTCCATGTCTTTATTTTTGGTTAATTTTCTTTTTTTAAAATTTATTATATTTGTGTTTTAATTTTACATATCATCCATGGGTTCCCCTGTCTGCCCTTTCTCCCGCTCCTGCCCCCTACTTCCCTCAGGCTCTCCCCTGCATTCCCACCTCCTCCAGGGCCAAGACTCCCCTGGGAATTCATTTCAACCTGGTGGATTCAGTACAGGCAGGTCCAATCCCCTCCTTCCAAGCTGAGAAATTGTCCCTGTGTAAGTCCAAGGTTCCAAACTGCCAGCTCATGCACTAAGGACAGGTCAGGGTCCCACTGCCTGGGTGCCTCCCAAACAGTTCAAGCTATTCAATTGTCTCACTTATCTAGAGGGCCTGATCCAGTTTGGGGCTCCACAGCTTTTGGTTCATAATTCATGTGTTTCCATAGTTTGACTATTTGCCCCTGTGCTTTTCCAATCTTGGTCTCAACAATTCACACTCTTACAGTCCCTCCTCTTTCTCGACAATTGGACTCCTGGAGGTCCACCTGGGGCCTTGCCGAGGATCTCTGCATCTACCTCCACCAGTTATTGGATGAGAGTTCCAGCTCGACAGTTAGGATGTTTGGCCATCTGATCACCAGACTATGTCAGATCAGGCTTTCTCTCGACCATTGCCAGTAGTCTACAATGGTTGTATCATTGTGGATTTCTGTGGACCTCTCTAGCACTTTGATTCTTCCGGTTCTCATGTGTCCTTCATTTATCATGGTCTGTTATTCCTTGTTCTCCCCTTCTGTTCTTGATCCAGCTGGGATCTCCTGCTCCTCTAAGCTCTCTATCCCTCGAACTTTGCCCTTCATTACTCCCACTGTTGTCCAGGTTGTTCCTGTAGATCTCATCCATTTCTCTGTCTTTGGGAGATCTCTGTGTCTTTCCTAGGTCTCTGTTTCTAGGTAGCCTTCCTGGAGTTGTGTAGCAGTCTAGTCATCTTTGTTTTACATCTAGTATCCTACTATGAGTGAGTACATACATACCATGTTTGTCTTTCTGAGTCTGGGATACCTCACTCCATATCTTATGTCAAAGCACTCTTCAGATAACAAATTCCTCTCAGATTTTTTCACTTAAAAACAGTTATTTCTTTTGGGCTGCTTTATTCCCTGTTATTAGATTTTCTTGGAAATTATCTCCAACATCCTGGGGTATCAAAGGAAATCCAAGCTTCACCTTCACAGCTTCACACAATGACCTCTATATGCCTCCATGAAGGGATACTCCTGCCATATATTGACTTTAGTGGCTTTCCTTCATCTCAGAGGGGAGATTCCATAACCTCTTTGTTCTATACTTGACTCTAAAGCCAGAATGAAATGGCCAAGGCTGCCAAGATCACTTGCTTATTGGGCCTGAATCATGGGCCCTCATTCAATTATATCTTCACCAGATTTCTATTTTTTTTTTATTATTTTCCTAACTGCCTGTAGCATGAATTTTAACAGATTTTATTAATAAAATCAAACCTGAGCCAGGTATTGGGGTGAATGCTGAAAGACCAAAGAAGCAGAAAAAGCCACAGCCACCTCACTTTACCAGTTTTCAGATGATTCTGTTTCCTCAGGATAGAAGGTTCTGAGTACTCATCCAAATGGATCTCAGCTGAACTGTGCCATTCAAAGCCTAAATGCTTAACCAGCCTAGTTCCTGATTTTCATGGTTTATATACCTTTGTGCTTTCTGCGATCACTTCCTGGGATTAAAGGCGTGTGTCACCATGCCTGGCTGATTCCAGTATGTCTTTAAACTAACAGAGATCTGCATGGATCTCAGCCTCCCAAGTGATAGGATTAAAGGTGTGTGTGCCACCATTTTCTGGCCTCTATATTTAGTGGCTGTTCTGTTCTCTGACCACAGATAAGTTTATTAGGGTGCACAATATTTTGGGGTACACAGTATCATCACATTTCATTTTTTGTCTAAAATTTTAAAATGCTTATATCTAATATAAGAAAAGCTATATCCAATAAGTACAATAACTATATACAATATATATATACATATATATATATATATATATGCAATAAATACTTAAACAATTTCTAGTCTACAGCCAACCTCACCTAACCAACTGCTCAGCCTCCAAAGAGACCCATTTCCTGCATTCCCACACCTCTATGCCTTTCTGTCCCCGACCTCTTAATTCTCTCCACACAGCTATATCACTCCCTTTTTCTGCCCAGATCTAACTCTTCCTGTCTGTCTGTACAGACCTCCAGACATCCATGGTTAGTCCTAGGATTAACAACATTTGCCACCAAGCCTGGCTCTGTTCAGTGTATGCCCTTGAACTCATAGACATCCTGATGGATCTCTGCCTCCTTAATTCTAGGATTAAAAGTGTGTGCTATCATTGCTGGACTTCTATGTTTACTATAGGGGCTGGCTTATTCCTCTGATCCTTGGGTAATTTTTATGGGGATACACAGATAAAATATCACCACACCTCTTGAGTCTTCCCACACATTTCCAATCACCCTCAGCCCCACTATTGCCCATGTTTCTACTAGGTTACCCCATTAAACCTCACTGAAAGTGCTCAATTGCTGCTCTTCTAATCCAAAGTATCAAAGTCCACTTTCCTCTAATCAAAAGCATGGTCAGGCCTAATATAGCAATATCCCTCTCCTCATACCAACTTCTGCCTTAGTGAGGGTTTATTGTTGTGAGTAGACATCATGACCATGGCAACTCTTATAAAAGAAAATATTTAATTTTTGTTTTTTTACAGTTCCAGAAGTTTAGTCCTACCATCATGGCAGGAAACATGGCAAAAATTATGCTGGAGTAGGACCATGAGTTCTATATCTGAAGAAACAGCAAGAAGGAAGTAAATATAGACCCTAACACCCACCCCCTTGTGATACACTGTTTCCCATATAGTCACATCTACTGTGACAGACCATAACTCCTATTATTGCCACTCCCTATGAGCCTATGGGGAACATATTTATTCAATCTACCATAAAAAAAAAACTTGTAGGAAATATACTTATGTGACAGTACTTTATGATAATAAATATCACTTGCATTCCAAGAGACTGAAACCTTTGCCAGACCACACAACCAGGATGATTAATATACTTTCAGGTCATTTACAAATTAAGACTGCTTTCTTACTGTCTACTCATTCCTTTTTTTAAAAACTTGCCTTCATGAGAATACTGTAATAACCAATCTTACTTGTCTTGGATTTACCATGCAATCAGCTTTTACCACCTAAGATATTGCACAGCTCTAATCTTAAGTTATATGTTTTTCCATGCTCTTGAATCAAGACTAATTCAAGTGAGTTTGTATGAATGTGGGATAATCATTGGCTGAAAAAAAAAAACAGTTTTGAATACATCTTATAAAACGAACACCCAGTTTAGTTAAAGAACACATACAGATATTGGTGGATAAATGATGATATTTGTAGTATTGTTTCTTATTTGATTCAGTTGGAATCAAACACAAGGGATCATACTTACGAAATTCTGTGAAAGATTTATTCTGTAAATATGCCTTATTCCTCTCTGAGGGTGGCTTTGTGGGGTGTTCAATGAATACAGAGAAAAGATCTTTGTTAGGGGACACACACACACACACACACACACACACACACACACACACAGGTAGGGAAGAAATAATCAATACAAAGACATAGCGAGAATCACAGATATAGACAGAGATTAAGCCTCATTTAACAGACAGGGACAAAAGGAGACACAGAAAGTATGAAATGTGAGTGCCAGTAATCACTAGGATTTTTTCTTCCCATGAAGTGAGAGTCTTTTAAGTAAATTTTAAATACCCCAATGGTGTACAAGAATTGTAATAAAGTTGATATAAGAGTTTGTAGCTGATAATCAGTCTCCATAGCAACTTTTTTTCTGCATAAAGACCCTCCAGCCAGGCAGTGGTGGTGCACGCCTTTAATCCCAGCACTCGGGAGGCAGAGCCAGATGGATCTCTGTGAGTTCAAGGCCAGCCTGGGCTACCAAGTGAGTTCCAGGACAGGCACCAAAACTATGTGGAGAAACCCTGTCTCGAAAAACCAAAAAAAAAAAAAAAAGACCCTCCAGACACATATTTTTTTTTGGTTCTAGGATACAGGTTCTTACTTGCTGTAGATATTGCTCTGTATAAATAAAATGCTGGTTGGCCAGTAGCCAGGCAGGAAGTATAGCTGGGACAAGTAGAGAAAAGAATTCTGGGGAGGGGAAGGCTGAGGCAGAGAGACGCTGCCAGTTGAAGCCATGACAAGTGAGATGTAATGTACTGGTAAGCCACAAGCAACATGGCAAAGTATAGGCTAATGAAAAATGGGTTAATTAAAGATAGAAGAACTAGATAACAAGAAGCCTGCTGCAGCTATACAGTTTGTAAGCAATGTAAGTCTCTGTGTGTCTACTTGATTGGGTCTAGGCAGCTGCAGGTCTGGCAGGTGAAAGAGGGCCGGGCAGGACTGGAGAAAACTCCAGCTACACTTGCTTCTTAAGGTTATGCAGCAAAGGGAGAATCTTCTGGTACCTGTGGTCTTGACAAAGCTCAGCTTTCACCAGGAAGAAGGGATGGCAGAATCCTATTTCTCATCCCCAGAAGAGATATTATGCAAACAAAATCATTTACAATGTACAACATATATTGTGCATGTTAACTTAAAACCAACAGTCCCTCTTTTAGAAACCCTTGAATAAGAAGTCAAGGAACTTCACACAGATTATATAACAAGCATTATGGAAAAACTAGAAATTTTAATCTAGGACAATCTCTTCCTCTTTTAGAAAATGCAAGACAACTCAACTCCATTACTAATGTTATTTCACGATTAATTTTCACCTTTCAGATGCCTATTTGAGAATGAATTCAACAGTTTTTATAACTCATATTCATGCTCATTCTAATTTTTTAGAACTGTTAACATCTACTAATGCCCAACCCAACATCTTGGCATCCTCTTGACCCCTAGTACTTTCTTTTTATGATATTCAAAATATCTTTACAGGTATCTTTGTCTTTACCTTCTGAGGAAGCATGATATATAATCAGGTCTGACTTTTTTATTTGATTTTTCATCTCATTGCAACCTGCTAATGGAATTAGTCTTTGGTGGTTAAAATCTAGTGTCATTAGGAAAACAGATATTACTCATATTGCAAACTTTGGACTTTTCAAATATGTTCATATAGTGCTTGATAATTTTCTGATTATAATTGTTGCTTTTCCTCACATGATTGAAACAATTATTAATACCCTTAGCCATGTGTTATACACCTTATCTTTTCTAGGTCATTCATTACAACTAAAAACTGATAATGGTCCTGCTTATCCTAGACCATACTTTAAAGAATTTTGTAATTGATACAATATTAACTATGTTACCAGAATCCTTTGCAATCATTGGTGTCAAGTTATTATCAAACAACACAATCAAGTATTAAATGAAATATCTTAAAAATTAAATAGGGATATATATATATATATCCCCACAGTCTATGCTACATTTAGCCATGATAAGTTAATTCTTTACATTTATAGGATAATGCTTTTTCTGCTTCCCCAAAGCATTTTGCCCTAAAGAAGACAGAGTCTAAAGAATATATTAAATCGAAAGTTCTAGAAAATAATTGATAGAAAGGGCCAGACGTTCTTCTAACCTCAGGGCAAGGTTATCCTTGTGCCTTTCAAGAAAATGGACTAAGTCTCTCTCTGATGCATCTGATCAGGACATCATCCCAGAGACCAGTGGACAAATAAAGTAGCATCTGAAGAAAGACAACAAACCCATCAAGAGGAGAAGTTTCAAGAGAAATAGTAGGCCTGTAACTTATGGACACACTAAGACCTTAACTCGCCAAGCTTAGAACTTAGGGAAACAACACAGACACAATATTATCGATGCCTAAATGATGCTGTTATGTTTACTGATTTTCTTACATGTTATTACTTACTTGCTAATGCAGAATTGAAAGGAATTTGTCAAATGGTATAACAAGCACACTGTAATGGGAGACAGAATGGTCTGATATAGTTTTGCAATGCTAAGCATTATTTTTAGGATTTTTGTTACCAGTCCAAGAAATAATAACTGAAATAAAAAGAGACCTTTCAAAGATTGCTAGTATTATTAGTCAAACTATTAACATTAGAGCAAAAGTATGATTAGAAACTATTCAAGCTGGGTGGCTCACGCCCTTAATCCCAGTACTCAGGAGGCAGAGGCAAGCAGATCTCTGTGAGTTCGAAGCCAGCCTGGTCTACTAAGTGAGTTCCAGGAAAGGAACAAAGCTACACAGAGAAACCCTCTCTCAAAAAACCAAAAAAAAAAAAAAAACTATTCAAAAGATGGGTAAATAATTAAGAAGCACAGTTTTTCAAAATAGAACTACTATAGATAATTTGCTGCTCAAGCATGATCTTGCTTATCAACAGTTTCTAGTCTTGTGTTGCATTACTGTATCAGATTTCTCATACTCCCTATATTCAAACTTTGATCTGCATAAAGGGATAAACAAAATCTGTCACATTACTGTTGAATGACCATTATGATTAAGATGACTTTCTTCTCTCTTTGGTTAGCTATTCTTATAATTCTCTTATAATTTCCTGTGTTAGTTAGAGTAGTAATGCATTCAATCTTAACCTCTATCACAGCTACTGTTTTCTCTTTAAGAAATAAAAAAAGGAGAGATACTGGTGCATGTATGTCCTTGTACTCACAGATAAGCTTTGGAGAAACTCAAAATATTAAACACTCAGTGTTGTGTCTTCAAAGGGAGAGATGTATAAATTATTTTCTTCCCAGAAGTCTGTTAGTGGACAAGGCTAACAGCCTCATGTCCTTTGTACTATCTTTGTGGCCATGACCGTACTAGATCCTCCCCCAGAACAACATCATGAGCTTGTTTTCTCAGTTAATTCATAGAGCCTATCTGTATGTAAGATGTCATTTGTATTTTACAAAGTGTTTCAGAATACTCATGTGTTAAAATTTTGTGCATATGGGATAGAGATAATTATCATCAGGAAACTTTTTTCCCTAAATTTGTCCTGTGCTTAAATGTTTCTAAAATAAACTACTCTAGAAGTTTGAACCTAAATCCACTACTGTGGAACTGAACTACCTCCTTGCCTCCTTTAGACTGATAGTTACTCTTCTGGCTATGGTGGTCTAGGAGTCCCAAAAATTGTGGCTATGTGGGTGGATAAATAAGTGTCGTGTTTAATAGGTTTGACTACTGGGTATGCCTACTGATTTCTCTTTTTCTGTGTCAACTTTCATAGCATGTTCTGATACTTTGAAAGCTAGTATTTGATGAGGAGGAATCAATTTGGCTCCCTCTCAATTCCTCTGATCCTTGTGCTCAAAGTGTGTAGTGTTTCTATAAGAGGATCTTATCTTGACATTCTCAGAGGCATTGAAAGGTGATGAAAATATCCTTAGGGCATGGGCAACTTATCAGATTCCATACTCACAAAATAGAGTGACTTGTCGTTAACAGAAATGAGCTGCCAAAAATAGGTCCTCAGCCATGGGTAGGGCTTCAGAAACCATTCTCCCATCTATACGGGAATTTTGGCCACCTTCTCTAGTGTAGATTGTGTGTAAAAAGCCACTGTTCCAATGAAACCAAGTGTCCAATTTTTGTGTCACATCTGGAATGTCATCCTTTCCCAGCAGCACTCCTTCCCACCCTGTGGCTGTTAAATTATTTCCATTTCTTCTTCTGTGATATTACCTAAGCCTTTGGTTGGACAGGTAATAAAGACAACCTATGTACTTACATTATACTGTCTTCCCTGTGAGAAATGACTCCTGATATTTCAAGAAGAATGAAGGAAAACTCTACTAACAGGACGTGAATATTTCTGGCTAATTCACAAAGGAAGTCCATCATCTTAAGACAGCAACATTTACTACCTTATATAGACCTGAGGCTTATAAAATCCACATATGCAGCCATCCTTGAGTCTCTCTCAGGTCCAAGGTTAAACTTTGAACAAGTTAAACAGAGACAGCATACTGCAGTCTGGCCTCCTGGGATGATTAGAGATTTACAAAGGAAAGATATTGCCAGAATCATTTTCAAATACATTGCCTTTTTGAAAAATATTTTCCTTGCCCATTGCCTACCTACATCTTTTTTTTTTTTTTTTACTAAAGATGGCATAACTACCAACCAAATTTAATGATAGTTTCTTCTTGGTCTGCTCCCTTGAGCTGCCCTAAAAGGCAAGTTCTTTGGTATGGCTATTTATAAATCAAGACTGTCTTCTTTTGTTATGGAAATGGAGCTTCATTGGAGGTCAGTACTGGTAAGCAAACATTTAAAGAAGTTGGTTCCCAGCATCTCTAAACTTCAATTATGCTACAAACTTTTGTAACAAGCCGGTTCACTATACTACTTATCATACACTCAGATTAATGGCAGCCTTCCTTTTGCTAAATTCTACTTTGTGGAAAAAATTTCCTAAGTAGGTTGATATTGAATCCTTCATACCATCAATTTTATTACTTCAATAATGTTCTCCTGTATCACTGCTGAGTGCTCAAAGTCATATGGTGCCAGAACGTTGACCAGGTGTGAGTCAATACAGTATACAGTATCCCTGACACATTTGAAAAAAACAAACAAAAAAAAAAACTTTTCTGACCCAGGTAAACAGCAGTGTAAACCTAAGTGTTACTGTGTGTGTGTGTGTGTGTGTGTGTGTGTGTGTGTGTGTGTGTGTGTGTTTTACGTGTCACTCTACTATGCCTTTGAGCACCTGTAAATATTCAGTTCTTGGGGTATATGTGTGTTTTACCTTCAAATGTTCACATTCTTTGTAAGGCACCCAAGCAGACCTAAGGCAGGGACATTTGTCTGTGATTGATTATAGTCTACACTGGCAGCTCCGCAGGCCAACACTTCCCAGCACAGTTCTCTTCTCCGTCTTTTCGTTCTCAGTTGTAAGCCTGTAGACCACTACATTGTTCATGTTCTCTGACAGCATGACAGAGACTGATGTTACTGTTTCTAATACATAATTTCAGAATTGTTTGTGGAAGTTCAAAACATTTATTTAGGGATGTGTTATAATAACTATAGGTTTTATACCACGTTGATGATACTATTCAATGTTTCATTTCCTTTTCATGTGGCTTCCCTGTCACAGCACTTAGACTATTCCATCAAAGAACAGAGATCGATTTTCTGAGTGTCCAACCACTAACCTCATAATTCTGATCAAAGACCAAGAGCAGGATATTTTATCTGTTGTTGTCTGGGCATAACATAACCACCTTCCCTCAGGGTTTCTGACACCCTCAGGATGTGGTTTTCACACTGTGTTTCTCGAACAGTAATATGTGGCTGTGTCTTCATTCTTGAGGCCACTGATCTGCAGGTATGCAGTGCTGACAGAGGTGTCCAAAGAGAAGACAAACTGACCTTTGAAGTCCTCAGCATATGTTGGATTCCCAGTGTTGGTGTTGATTCAGCCCATCCACTTCAGGCCCTGTCCTGGTGCCTGCCTCACCCAGTGCATTGAATAGTCTGTGAAGGTGTACCCTGAAGCTTTGCAGGAGATCTTCACTGATTGTCCAGGCTGCTTCAGCTCAGGTCCAGACTGCACCAGTTGAACCTGTGCTTGGACACCTGTGGAGAGAACATGGGAAAATGAGGGGTCACAGAACTACCTCAGTTTCCTCTGTAACTCTGGGATCTGCTGTCTTACTTTGGGAAGCTGCAAGCAGGAAAAGGAGTCTCCACACCCACTCCATGTGGTATGATTGGGGTACAGAAGTTTCTTGAGACAAATCACGTACTCCCTCGCTGGTGAGGGAAGAGAATCTCAGATTTCTAATCTAAAGGTTTTGCATAGGGCTGATTTGCATATGACTAGGCATTGAATAAAATCAGATATACAATCTAGTATACAAGGATCCATATCCCTTTCAGGGTCTGATGTTCATGTCTTCAGGTGGGTTGTGTTGTCCCTCTAGACCTTAGCTTGAGCTAGGTTTGCACCTTGATGTCCTCACTCATGTACATTCTCACAGATTAATCCTGTATACCATGGAAATAGAGGCCTATACCTCCCATTCATCATGCTCCTGACCTATTCAGTGGTCAGACTCAGTGATTTTATCCTTTCCAGTGGAGACTGCACTCTGCACACTGAGACCTCTGTAGCAGTCCTTCCTTGCCTATTGCTTCTAACTACATGCTGTTCTTGAACTGTTAGGGTCCTCTGTACTCCCATATCATTGTCTAACCATTCTTGATGAGGCAGGTAGACATAAAGCTCATATTATTTATTTATTTATTTATTTATTTAATTTACTTACTTACTTTATCTATCTATCTATCTATCTATCTATATCTATCTATCTATTTCTTTCTTTATTTTGTTTTTTTCAACACAGGGTTTCTCTGTCTAGCTTTGTGCCTTTCTTGGGATTCATGTGGTAGCCCAGGCTGGCCTCCAACTCATAGAGATCTGCCTTGCACTACATCCCTAATTCTGAGATTAAACGTGTGTGCCACAACTGCCTGGCTCATTTATATTTAAAATAATGAAGTATGTGCTCTCTCTTTACATAAGTCACTTAATAAAAGTTACAGATTTGAAAAAGTATGAGTGTATATGGGGAAATTTGGAGAAAATTATGTATTTATATTAATATAAAAATTAAAGATTAATATAGTAAAAACGATGAAGCAAACTTTGGAAGAGATAGCTCCTCTAGCCTCCTTGATCACCCACCCTCATGTTCTTTACCCACAAAAAGAAAAAGGCACATAATTAGGATAATAAGAACTTGAAAACAAAACATAGTTTTCATAATAAATCAACTTATGTGAAAAGACTTAAATGAAAATATAAAATCTAGGTTTATTTTTTGTAGTATTGTAACTGACAATATATCTGTGCTAAAATATGAAGAAATTCAAACAAAGACAATCCATCCTGAATAATTTGAAACCTCATGAAATGCTTTTATTCATTTTTATCTCATTTCTCCTCTTTTACAATCCAAACTTTACTGCTCATCATTACTGGATTCTGATTCTACCTACTTTCATATTCGATGCTTGTAATGAGATACAAAGAGCAACAATATATTGAGTGATTGAAACATACAGAGACAGGCATCATCAGAAGCAGAGTTATGAACAGACTTGGAGGGGGTTGAAACAAGGGAAGTCTTGCATCTGACTTAAATTGTAGCAGTGTTGTTTGAATGTGGATGTTAGTATGTGCTGATAGTATGCACTGAGGACAGGCAATTATAGCAGGGTGCAAAACAAAAACAGTGGAGTGAGACAGGAAATGAAAGAAATGAGTACAAGTGTGCTATGCACATAGACCAGACTTTGTGCTGCACCATCCATGTTCTTGTAGCACAAATGCTTTATGTCAAAGGAAGTCAACAATTGCCAGTTTCCGAGTCCTGCAGTTTGTTCTGCACACTGGGCAGGGAGAGGAAGTCAAGGCTGACTGGAAGTCCTTTCTGGCCTTCTGGGCACCTGGCTCCAAGTTCCAATAGAAACCATAGAGATATGGCGCCTCCTGGTGAATCAATGGCTCCATGCAGTTTGCTGGTCTCACTCTGATGGTCAGAGCATCACATTGACTCCCTTTACATAGAACATCTTGTCAGGGAAAAAGTCCTGTCTCAAAATCATGGCGTGATTTGGACTTGAGGAAGATGAGATTGCAGAATTAAATAATTTTCTGATAATTTCAGATTATGACTTGAAATCATGTCTTTCTTTTCTTCTGCTCTTGACATGTGGATAACCATAGGTGACTTCTTGTGGAGAGTGAAACTGTTGGATAACCAGAAACATTTAGATGTAGCCCTTGTCAGATACTGATGGGGTGGGGCAGGCATGGCTCTGCGTGAGACAATACTTCTCTTATGATCAATCAATTCCTTTTGTGATGTTAATTGATTCTTGGTCTGAGTGCATACAGAGGTGTCATAATCAGTGACAGAGCCAGAGTGTTGGTCTTAGATGTGTTTGCATATGTATCACCCAGGACAAGAAATAGGACATTTTAGTTTCTGGTGTCCTCTGTGCTTCTGTCTATCTCACTGTGGCATCATCTCAGAGCCTCATTGAGAATCACATATATGTTTTCCTCATGAAAGTATGCAGATGTATGGCATTTTATGGAAATAGAACATATGTTTAGTCATTCAAGATCTGATGATTTCTGCAGTAGATTGTCATAGCTTATAAGGCAATGACAATCTGTATATAAATTGTAATAGAATTTCCAAACTTTGGTATTTTATGGAAACCACAATGAGGCAAATTGATGGAGCAAATGTTAACTCTTGTTTTTGAGTATTTATCCTCTATCTACAAGCCCACTTAGTGTTCCCTTTAATTCTTTGTGTGTGTGTATGTGTGTGTGTGTGTGTGTGTGTGTGTGTGTGTGTGTGTGTGTGTTTAAGATTTGTGGATGTGTACAGTTGTGGACATAGGTTAGTGTGCTTGTGTGTATAAACAAATATATAGGCTGGAGGTAGATTTTGAGTGTCTTTCATCTACTACCTGATAAGCCATCCTTAAAATAGAATTTCCAACTGAACATGATGTTCATCAATTAAGCATAAATGAATTCTCTATAAACTTCAATGATCCACTTGTCTGTCCCCAGTGTTGGAACTATAGACACCAACTGCCAACCCCAGCATGCTACTTGGATACTCGGGTTCCCAATTTGAGTTTCTTGATTATACAACGACTTTGTCAACTGAGCTGTCTTCCCAACTCCCAATTTTCTTTCTTTTAGGGCATTTGTGATTGAATCCAGGGCCTAAAATATACTCGGTACGCACCGTGTTACTGAGGAATATCATTGCCCTCACTTGTCACTCATGTTGAACATGAAATCATTTCTGCAGTACCTTTCCTGTGACTGTGTGGAAATGACATTAGGAACAGATGAAGAATAGTTCAAAATGCTAAGTTTAATACGACAAACATAGAGGTGTTATCATATACAGTGTAGATAGTTTCCTTGCATATGATAATTTAATTTCTCTGGATAAACCCCAAGGGATAACATTGGTATGTTGCACAGCTGTTCCCCCCTAATTTATTAGCACCTTCCTCATTAATCACTTGTCACCACAGATTAACGGTGCTGGTTATGACCTGGAGAAAAGGTTGTGAGCTACAGCCACACTGCCTGGTAGCAGAGAGCACTATTAGGAGGAAGTGGGGGGAGATGAACAGACCTGGGAAGAGCACATACAGAAGACAGAGAGAAAGATGGTGGGGGGAGCAGAGCAGAGAGAGAGAGGGTGGGGTCTGAGTCACAGCTCTTTAAGACACAGATGGGCTTACAGAGCCACACCACACAAGCTCAGATTGTGTGACCACATATAAGTGATCACCAGTGCACACTGATGACATAGGATGCAAGACACTTTGATTAACTTCTGAAATGTGCAAGTGCAGTCATGCAGCTGGAGTGAGAGCAGAATTCTAACAAGTCTCTATTAGTTCATATGTACATGTTGTATTCTAAAAACACGGTTTCCTTGATGTTGTCCACAAATCATGGTTCTGACAATCATTATACACCCTCTTCTGCATAGATCCATGAACAGTGAAGGGAGAGGTGTCTGTATAGATTCTGATGACAACGGAATTTTTTTTTTTATTTTTTAGGTAGGGATATTTCACTTCTCATGATTTTTTTTTAAAGTGATCAGTTTCTACAGATTTCTATGATCAACCAGGATAAAATTCATGGAGTCATAAAGTGAATTAGCTAAAATCAAAGCCGGGTTGCATTTTCACCTGAAGTGCACAGGCCTCAGGGAGAGGAGGGGGAGGTTTCAGACCAACAATGGTTTATGATCTAATGATCTTGGCCACATACTCATCTTTGTTTTCACCTAAACCTCTGTACTATTATACTCCAAAATTCTGATCAAACTCTGCTTGAAATGTGAAAAGACGCAGGAGTGTCCATGGGTTTCCTTATCATGTAGTATAATGACCAAAGTTGGGCACTTCATGTTCACAAAGCTGTCAGTTGGCATTGTGAACATGGGATATTGTGTCTCAATTTTTTTTTAATATGGAGAAAATGTAATATTTTAAGGACATTGGATCCCTTCAGAACATGTATGTAGAGAGAATTTAAGGGAAATTAAGAAAAAGTGCAGCCCAGATCCCTGAGAGGAGCGCTTAATCTAATGTTATTGTCATATACTCCTGGGGGAAGAATTTTTCTGTGCGCTGTGTGCCCCCTGGTGGCCCTGAGCGCCCTCACAGTGAGGTTTATGTCTGGGTGTGCACGGAGGTCCCCTCACTGTGTCTCTAGCACAGTAGTAAGTGGCAGTGTCCTCAGATCTCACACTGCTCATTTGCAGGTACAGTGTGTTCTTGGCATTGTCTCTGGAGATGGTGAATCGGTCCTTCAACGATGGTGCATACCTAATGGTACTGCTATCTTTATTAATATATCCAACCCACTCCAGCCCCTTTCCTGGAGCCTGTCTGATCCAGCTCATCCAGTAGTCACTGAATGTGAATCCAGAGGCTGCACAGGAGAGTTTCAGGGATCCCCCAGGCTGTATCAGGCCACCCCCAGACTCCACTAGCTTCACTTCACACTGGACACCTGGAAAAACAGAGAATCCTGTTAGCATACAGCCATAAAGACTCACTGTGATCCATGCTCATGTCCATTAATGCACTCAGTATCTGTTTCTCCATAAATTACCTTTTAAAAGAGCAACAAGGAAAACCCACATCAGCCCCAAATCCATGGTGTGCTCTGTGTTCAGTGCTGATCACTGAGTGGGGAGACCTGGGAATCCAGGGATGATCACTTTTGCCTGAGCTTCAGGGTCAGTGCTGGTGGTTTTCAAGAGAAGAGAGAGGCCTCATTTGCATGTCTTCTTGCAATATAACAAGTTTTGTAGCTGGCACTGAGAGATGGCATGTTCTACTTTCTAAATGTCTTGGGGTAGTCTGGTAATAAAGATAATAGTAGGAAAATTTTGTATATGGTATTAAGGTATTTTTTCTTGGCACACATTTATTATCTTCTATTTTGTTTAATACGAACAAACAAAAGATGCATTTTATGGTTAATTAAGCCCAATTCTTCATGCCCTGTTATAAATGGTGTTAACATTGCTTTGTTAATGCTTTGGAGCTCTTCTGTTTTACTGTGTGGACTTCAACACTGATGAACTTAGCACTGCCTTAATCAGCTCCAGTGCTAAGTGTAACTGCCTTATGACTTTGGGAAATCCCTTTCATTGTATTTATTATTTTCTTTTAATTTTTTTCATTTATTATACAAACCAACCACAGTCTCTCCTCCCTCCTCTCTTCCCTTTCCCTTGCCAGCCTCCCCTCTACCATCAAAAGGTTCATGCTAACCATGGGAGTCAACAATGCCTGGCATAACAAGTTGAGGCAAGGCTAATTTCCTTTCCCTTCATCAAGGCTAGGCAAGTAATCCTAGCAATGGGGAGGGAGAACTCCCTTTCTGGAATGAGATCATGTGACAGGACTGAATTCTAGTGTTTATCTAGGAAACTAGAGAGGCCTTCTCTAGATTTGTGTCTATCTAGGAGAGTGAAACTCTTGTGTTATTACCTATGTAAGTTCTCATCTCCTTGTACATCTACCTATTTGTTCACAAGAAATGGACTGACTGATAGGCTGAACTTCTGTGTATAACTCAGCATTTGATTTCCTCATGTCCTGCACACGTGAGGGAATAGATTGGACCTCAGTATTTAATACCAAGTGAGATAACCCAGACACAGGAAGATAAATGCCCCCTGACCAGAGTCACATGGAGTATGAAAAGGTGGACTTCCTGCAATGGAGAGCATTGTTCTGTTTCACAGAGGCTGAGGTGGGAAGGTGAGGTGATATGGAGGGGCACAGGTCCCAGTTTTGCAGTAAAGATGATAAAGGTGGGATTTGTATTTCAAATGTGTTTAATTGCACATACTATGTTTTTGAACCAGAAATAATGATGAGACAGCATGTTGACTGGTTGCACTTCTGTTTCCTCACTGTGTTCATAAATTAAACAGAAGATTACTAATTGATGTATGAAATAATTATTTGCTAAGTAATGACTCTTGAAAACCAAATGTTTAATAAAATTGATAGTGTAGAAATTCATTGTTGACATATACTGTATCTTCTCATGAATAAACTTGAACAGAACACATGAATATGACTACTTATTTGATAGTACATGTGTCCTCAGCATATGAGCATGTTTGTTGTCTTGGTTTGTTAGTTTAGTTTAATTTTTTAAATTATTTCTCTCTTAACACTTTGCAGATATTTCACTATGTCTCTACCTTTCAACTTTCATGTTCTTTCTCTCATGTAGCATTAAAAACAGAAATAGATAAACCAGAAATCATCCAATGAATTCCATGATGTGTTGTCAAACTCCTGATTGTGTACCTTGCCTGAGTGTGACTGACATACCTGGTGTCACTCCACTATAGAAAACTGAATTTCTCCCAGTGCTGTCAATAGTGTATGGCTTCCTTGCTGAGAATGAGACTTGTGCCAACTTCCCCTCCTCCATGTGTGGATTTTGTCTGGCTTTCACATCTCTAGGTCTTGTTATTGCTACTGTGAAGACCATCTTTCAAAAGTTCAGGAAGTGAAGAAGAGGAGTGGAATTGGCCAACTAATTACTCAATTGACTTTTTATTTATTTATTTTAATTAAGAATTTTTTCATTCATTTTTTACACCAGTCAAATACTTCCCCTCTACCCTCCTCCCTTCCTGCCAGCCTAACCCTCCTATCTCTGCCTCCACTCCCCTCCACAAGAAGGCAAAGCCTTCCATGGGAAGGCACATTCAATAAAGGCAAGTCTAAGCCCTTCTCTCAGCCTCAAGGCTTCACAAAGTGTCTAATTATAGGTAGTGGACTCCAAAAAGTCTGCTCATGCACCAGGTATAGATTCTGACCCTACTTCCAGTGGGCCCCCAAGCTGATCATGCTACACTATTGTCTCCCCATGCAGAGGGCCTAGTCCATTCCAATGCTGGCTCCACAGCCCTTGATCCAACTTTAATGAGTTCCTACTAGTTTAGTTTGGTTGTCTCCTCATGATCCTGATGCACTTGCTTGTGGTAGAATCCCTCTTCTCTCTTTGACTGAACACCTGAATCTCTGTCTGGTGCTTGACTCTGGATCTCTGCATCTGCTTCCATCAGTCATTAGAGAGAAGCTCTGTGATGACAGTTAAGGTATTCACTTATCTGATCTCCTGGAAAAGCCAATTCAGTTCAGACACCCACTCCAATATCTCTATTAGTTCAAACTGAGGTCATACTTTGGAATTCCTTGCAACCTCCTACCACTGATTTCTCTCTTTCCCCATGATATCACCCTCTATCATGGTATCTCTTTCATTGCTTTCCCACTCTATCCCTGTTCCAGCTTGCCAATCCCATTTCCCTATGTTCTCATCCCCATCCCATACCCTCCACTTCCCACACCTCATTCCCTGTTTACTCATGAAGATCTCATCTATTTTCCTTTACCAGGGCAATCCATATATCCCTCTTTAGGTCTTCTTGGTAACTAGCTCCTATGGAGTTGTGTGTTGTGGCCTTGTTATCCTTTGCTTTATATCTAGTATCTATTTTTGAGTGGGTACATACCCTGTTTGTCCTTTTGAGTCTGTGTTACCTCACTCAGGAGGATATTTTCTAGTTCCATTCATTTGTCTGCAAATATCATGATGTCATAGTTTTTCTCTGCTGAGTAGTACTCCATTGTGTATACATACCATATTTTCTTAATTAATTCTTCAGTTGAAGGGCATCTAGGTTGTTTCCAGTTCCTTCGTATTAAAAATAATGCTGCTATGAACATAGGTGAGCATGTGCTCCTGTGGTATGTTTGAGCACTGCTTGGGTATATGAATTCCAAAGTGGCTGTATAAGTTTGTACTCCCACCAACAGTGGAGGAGGGTTCTGCTTGCTCAACATCCTCTCCAACTTAAGCTGTCTGCAGTGCTTTTGATCTTAGCCATTCTGACAAGTGTAAGATGGTATCTCAGAGTTGTTTTGAATTCTTAATTAAAGGAGTAAATCTTACTTCTCTGGGAATTGTGAGCAGGGCAAAACTTAACTCTCTGGGCCAGTGAAAGAGGGAAAAACACACAGAGGGACATTTCTTCAGGGTCTCTCTATATTCTTCTATCTTTATTTTTTCTTTTTCTGCTAACATACCTCAGTAAAAATTTTCAGAGAGTATAAAAATTACAACATGACTACTTTCTAATTTTCAAGTAAATGATTATAATGAATACAGGTAAAAAAACAATATGTTTCACATTTCCATTATATGTTTAAACATTTTATATATAACAGGTGAAAAACAAATTTTCCCCAAGAATCCACATCCATCCGCATCCAAGCAACTTGTTATAGGTTAATAATGTTAAGTAAGCACTATATGTTTTTCAACGCGTTTTTTTACCTGCAGGGTACACTTGGCAATTACAAAGAAAGGATCAATCATTTTATTATTTATTATAAAAGGTAATCTTACTAAAAATATTAAGAGAATCACACATCAAAACTTTTATATATGAAAACAATCATTCATTTTTACTTTAAACCCTCTAGGTACATACATACCCACTAATCAACAGTTTTTTTTTTCTTAAATCTTATCAGAATGTTGAGGGAAGAAATGGGTACAAGGAATTAAAATCACCTTTGATCACCAATTTTTGCTAGAAAGAAAGGCATGTCAGACATTATCGACTGAGTTTGCTCTTGTTTCTTTACCTCAACAATTCTCTCACTTAACTATTAAAAGTCTGCCTTTTTAAACTTTGAAGCCATGATTTTCTACATGAGAGACATTAACAAAAACCTCTTAACCTAACTATACAAGCAATCTACATGTCTAAATATTTTCTAATGGTGTTTGTTGAATCATTAATCTGTTCCAGTAGCAATGGTTGGAAAGAGCAATGGTTGTAAATACTGGCAAACACACTCCAAGAACACATCAAAACAACTGTCCAAGTAGGCTTCATCCCAGGGATGCAAGGGTGGTTCAACATAAAAAAGTCCGTCAATGTAATATACCATATAAACAAACTCAAAGAAAAAAAAAAACATGATCATCTCACTAGATACAGAAAAGTCATTTTACAAAATCCAACACCCCTTCATGATAAAGGTCTTGGAGCAATCAGGAATACAGGGAACATAACTAAACCTAATAAAGGCAATCTACAGCAAGACAAAGCCAACATCAAATTAAATGTGGAGAAACTCAAAGCAATACCACTAAAATCCAGAACAAGGCAAGGCTTTCCCCTATCCCCATACTCATTCAATATAGTACTTGAAGTTCTAGCCAGAGCAATTAGACAACTTAAGGAGATTAACGGTATACACACTGGAAAAGAAGAATTCAAGCTTTCCCTATTTGCAGATTACATGATAATAAACATGAGTGACCCCAAAAGTTGAACCAAGGAACTGATACAGCATATAAGCACCTGGCAGGATACAAGATCAACTCAAAACAATCAATAGCCCTCAGAGATACGTCACCATTTACAATAGCCAGAAATGACATAAAATACCTTGGGGTTACTCTAAGCATGTGAAGGGCCTATATGGCAAGAACTTTAAGTTCCTGAAAAAAGAAATTGAAGAAGATGTCATAAAATGGAAAGATCTCCAATTCTCATGGATAGGCAGGATTAACATAGTAGAAATGGCTATCTTACCAAAAGCAATCTACAGATTCAACACAATCCCCATCAAATTACCAACACAATTCTTCACAGATTTGGAAAGAATAATACTCAAATTCATATGAAAAAAAACCCCAAAAACCCAGGATAGCCAAAAGTTTCCTGTACAATAAAACAACCTCTGGAAGCATCACGTTGCCCAACCTCAAAGTCTACTATAGAGCTACTGTATTAAAAACAGCTTGGTACTGGCATAAGAAGCGACATGTGGACCACTGGAATCAAATTGAAAACCCTGACATTAACCTGCACACCTATGAACATATAATTTTTGACAAAGAAGACAAAACTGTACAATGGTAAAAGAATGCATCTTCATCAAATGGTGCTGGCATACCTGGATGTCAATGTGTAGAAGGCTGCAAATAGATCCATATCTGTCACCATGCACAAAACTTAAGTCCAAGTGGATCAAAGACATCAACATAAATTCAGTTATTCTGAACCTGATGGAAGAGAAAGTAGGAAGTTGTCTTGAAAGCATTGGCACCAGATAACACTTTCTAAATATAACACCAGTAGCACAAACACTGAGAGAATCAATTATTCAATGGGACCTGTTGAAACTAAGAAGCTTTGGTTGAGCATAAGACATGGTCAACAAGACAAAGCAAAAGCCTACAGAATGGGAAAAGGTCTTCACCAATCCCACATCTGACAGAGGGCTGATATCCAGAATATATAAAGAACTCAAGAAAGTAGACATCAAAATGCCCAACAGTCCAATTAAGAAATGGGCTATAGAACTAAATAGAGAATTCTCAACAGAGGAAGTTCAAATGGCTGAAAGACACTTAAGGAATTGCTCAACATCCCTAATTATCTGTGAAATGCAAATTAAAACGACTCTGAGATACCACCTTACACCTGTCAGAATGACTAAGATCAAAAACACTGAAGACAGCTTATGCTAGAGAAGATGTGGAGCAAGGGGAACTCTTCTCCACTGCTGGTAGGAATGTAAGCTTGTACAGCCAATTTGGAAATCAATATGTTGCTTCATTAAAAAATTGGGAATCCATCTCCCCCAAGAATCTTGTTAATTTTTAAAGTTTACTTTGTTTTGAATATCTTGTTCATGAGAAAAATAGGACAGGTGTCTTTATGTGTGTCACAACCTCCAATGCATAAAGATGATCTTCAAGTAGATAAGAGCATCTCCCAATAAGCAGGAGGCATAGTATGTTCAGGACTGTCCTGAGAAGGCATAAATGATTCATACACATCTTCCATCAATCCAGTATCCCTAAACTGTACACACATACACACAATCAAACACACAATCTATACATAGGTAATCTATGTTCCACTAAAATTGAGGAGAAGCTTGATTCTGAAGCCCTTCCAGAGTAGGCAGAAGATGCAGTTTTAAAAGAAGACAGGAGAATTTTCACAGTTATTGACAGTGAGGCCAAATAAACCAACAGGTGACAGGAGCACATGGCATTTCCTCAGCATGTTACATAAAGTTCATTACCCATAAACAATCCCTTCTTGGGCTGGAGAGATGGCTCAGAAGTTAAGAGCACTGACTGGTCTCCCAGGGGTCCTAAGTTCATTTCCCAGCACCCACATGGTGCCTCACAACCATCTGTAATGAGATCTGGTGCCCTTTTCTGTGTATATAATAAATAAATAAATAAATAAATAAATAAATCAATAAATAAATCAATAAATCAATAAATCTTTTTTTTAAAACCCCTTCTTAGATACTCACATACTGAGGGATTTAGAACCAGAATCTCCTTCCTTCAGCACGTGGTGGAGGAAGTGGACCATGCCATGTTGGATCTGATCATATTCTCAAACCTACAGAAAAACATGAGGAAGTCGAAGTAGTTTATTATATTGTATTTGCAATTTCTTTATGAATAACTACTGTCAGAAACTAATATTTCTCAGCAGGTAAAAGCACATGCTACACTTAAATCTGACCATCTAAGTTCAGTCCTGAAACCCACATAAAATGCATCTTTGTAGGAAGTATGTGAAATCCTAGCATGCCTCCACAGTGATGGGAGGTTTAGACAGGATATTCACTCATAATCTCATAGGCCAACTAAGTCTGGTTTGTATAACACAACAGTAGAAACAAGTGAGATCCTGCCTCAATAAAAGGAAAAGAGAGAACTAACTCCTGAAATGTTGTTCTCTCACTGCCGCCTGTTCCCTGGTCTATATTTATAAGCACACATGTACACACAATCTCACACACAGTTCTTTTGTAGAACACTAGATCAGATAAAGCCAAAGATATTGTAAAAACTAATTTCTGGATAAGATATGGAAACAAAATTATAATACTTTATATTAGGAGATGCTATGAAATGAACATTTTATCTTAAAGCCCTCTCTACAGAAGGAAATGTTTCCTGGTAATGGAACCTAACCAACTAGCCAGGGTTAGGTAAGCCATAGATCTTGGATGAGAATCTACAACTTCCAATTTATAAATAGAATAATCACTAACTACATTCTAACTATTTATCCTTATATCCACAATAAGTGTAGTTATCTGTACTCATCAAGAAAACTTCTCTTTCTTCATGAAATAAATTTTTTAAAATGAGAGGATGAATTTAAAGACAGCATGGGTCTACAAGGATGGTTTGTACGGAAGAAAGGGAAGGATAGAATGGTGCAATCATATTATCATTATTAAAAACTATTTTAAAATAAAAAAGGAGACCAAACTTTCTGTTACCTTAGTATAAGATAGACATAAACATAGTACCAACTTCAGGGGATACAGCTCAGTAGGCAGAATTGATATTTTAATATTCATGACCCTGAATTCATTTCCCACACCAGATAAAACACCTGTCATAGTGCATGCCTGCAGTATATCCAAGAAATCTGGTTATGTTGCAGGTGCATGAGAAGTCAAAGATAATTTTTCTCCTTATAAAAAATTTGAGGCAAGCCTGAGACTTGTGTTGCTGTTTTTCCCACAAATACAATACGAACATAACTGTACAGATGTTTGTGGCAAGGAATATTACATGAAGTAATCATTTCCACACACAGGAAAGCAGACTCCACCTTCCCTCTGTTTCTGCTGCACAGGCTGTCTTCTCAGTGTGTGCTCCACAGCACTTGACAGACTTCGAACCTTGTTCAACCCTTAGCATCCAGGAAGCCATGGACACTGTGTCTTCAAGATACTTCCTTTGGATCTTCTGTCATGCCTCCTCTCTGATTCCTTCCTCCTGCCCATGCATAGATAGTCCACTATCTTCTTCTTGTGGAATTATGGATAGTTTACAGTAATTTAAAATTTTGAGTTTACATTTAAATTCAGTGTGCATGATAATTGTCTTGCTTTACATATAACACACCTGGATATGAGCTGCTGTCTCATACCTGTCATAATTAAAACCACAGATACTCTGAGCCTGAGTGAGTCCAAGTTCTCATGTTATTTATGTTGCAAAATTTTTAAAGGGACAAAAATAACACTAATGCTTAATTATACTTACACACACACATGCATAATATTTTTCAGCAATAAAAATGATGAAATCATGTTAATTATAGGCACATTGACTGGAATTGTAGGTTGTCAAAATGAAATGACCACATGCTGGAAAACAACATCATGACTAAGAAATAACTTTGTTTCCTCAATCAGAGTCAGCATAAAGTTGCCCACACAACCCAATTTAATCAACATATTTATTGATATTCTAGTCAGAGCATCAATCACAAAAGAAGTAAAATTTATCAGAATTGGAAAATGGAAACCAATTAGGAAGCAGGGACAGCAGTCAGGTGTGGTAGCCCATGCCATTAATCTGATCACATGGCAGGCAGAGTCTCTGTGTGTTCAAGGACACTGCCAAGCATGGTAACACAAGCCCTTAATTCCCAGTACTAACCATAGGGACCTGGAGGTCTTACAGTTCCTGAATTGGCTTCCCACAATGATGGGCTGTGATCTGTGGCTGGGACAGTAAGTTAGATAAAACTACGTTGCTTTTGGTTCTAGTCTTTATCACAGCAATAGGAAGTAAAATAAGGACAAGTCTGATTTCTGTCAGAATATTAAATATATTCTTAACATATTAGGGAAATCATTCTAAAACTTCTTTAAATTAGAAAAGTACACAATATAGAAGTTGAAATCTTTAGCAAAATTATGAAGCAGGAAGCATTGCACTAGGAGATTTCAAAACAAAATATGAAGTGTTAGTGATCCACACAGGATGGCAACAATGTAGGTGTTCAAGGAACAATGTAACAGAATTAAGTCTAGAGTCCCACCCACATATGTGAAATCAGTTTGTCTTTGAAAATATATAACAATGCAAATGATGTAGTCTAATTTCCGATTTCTCAATATATGAAGAAATCATATTTAAATGCATCACTGAGCCTTATTTAGCCATCTTCAGAAAAGCTGGCATCCTATAGTAGAGAAAAATAGAGACCCACAACTGAATAATATGCAGAGAGTGAGAGAGCTTAAAACATTTGGTCCTAATGGGATATATCCATCAAATCTCTCCCCTCAGAGATTAGAGAACCCTGTGGAAAAAGTGACAGAAAAAATGTAGGAGCCAGGAAAGGCATGGAGGACACCAGGATCATAAGACCCTCTAAATCAACTGAGCAAAGCTCGTATGAACTCAAGAGAATGAAGCTGCAAACACAAGGCATAAAAAGGTCTGCTCCAGGTCATGTGCATATATAATATATCTTTCAGATTCGTATTTTTATTGGACTTCTGAGTGTGTAAACAAGTAGATCTCTGATTCCTGTGCCTTCTCCTAGGCCTCTTTTTCTTTTGTTGATTTGTGCTGTCTAACTTTGATGTGATGGTTTTTGTTTTATTATATTTTCATTTTATTCTATTATGTTTTGTTGTGACAACAACAAACAAACAAAAATAAATGAAAGCAGGAACACAAACTATGATATATGTAAAAGAAATTATTGGAGAAAGTGACATGACATGGGAGAAGATTTTATAAATGAAATTCATACAACAAAGTTATCAGAGAAAAATTTGGACATAGGCAAAAGTTTCTGCAGAGCAAAGTATAGAGACAATCTAAAATTGGTAGAATATATTGAGAAAGAATAGCCTTGGTAATGAGTTATAACTGGGAATATATAGCTGGATAAATGGTCTCTCAATTATCAGGTAATAATTGGGGCATGAACCAAAGGAGTAGACACACATGTCAGAGGAAAGCAGAAATATTCCCATAAGTGCATGAGAAGTATTTCTCACCACACATCATCAGAGACATGAGAGTCAAACCTCACTGACCCCACTGAGACATCACTTCAAATTTTGTGTGGATATCCTCCAAAGGACTGATGGGGAGAAGTGCGTAGAGGACCTGTATGAAATGAAATGCTCATGTATTGTTTTTAGGAATGTAAACTAGTGTAGCCCTTAATGGAGACAGAATCAGTCTGCAAAGCATATATAAGAGAATTATTTTAAGGAGGCATCTCACTCCTGGGTGCACGTGAGAAACATGAGAAATCTGCTGTTTAAGCACCAGTGCTCACTGCAGCGTTGTCCACCAGAGCAGTGATTTGGATAGTCATGTCAGAGTGTGGTAAGTGAGGTAGTGCATGAAGCGTAAGTTGGTTCCAAAGAACAGGACAGATACAATTTAATGGTGACGAGTTTAAGGCAGGAAGATATAACGTTAGTTAATGTGGCAAAACAACAGAAGAGCAATACACCAATAGGATTTTGTTTAGGCAGAGATACATTCAAGAGCTCTAATGAGTGAAAGATATGGACTGCGTATATATGAAATAAAGTGCAGACTGAAAATTATCAAGTGCACAGACTTTAACTGGGCTTACCACATAATCTGTTGTTTCTATAAATCACTTTTGCTTCATTCTTATGGACGATTTTTAATTAAAAAAGCCTGTAAACAATCAAAAATGAAGCAGAACTGTCAGTAATATCCAGAGAATGGAGTAGAGACCCACACATGGCTAATATTTTGCACTATAAGGTGGACACATGTGTCAACATCAAACAGGCAGGTACTCAAGAATGTACATGTGCTGATTGGATCAGTGGTTTTCCACCAGATTCACCCAAGATGTAACACACATTTTTATAAGTATTTTGAGATGGAATATGGTTCTCTTCCAGTCATTAATCCATTGAAAATATTTACTCATTACCAATACGGAGGGTATCAGAGGAAAAATGAATTATTTTTCCTGCATAAGAAGTGGTAGAAGCTTTGTAAGAACAGTATCTAGGAGTGGAGACATATATATGGCACTTCCAGGAGAGAAAGGCACCTGTGACCGGGCCTGTGTGACCACAGGATTCAGTACAAGAGGACAATGATCATGTGAAATTAGAAGGACAAGTCTCCAACTGAGTTGGCCACTGTTTCTTAGAGCTCACAGAGCAGTGTATCTTATCTACAAGTCTCCACAAAGAGCCACAGGACATTCATTGGTGACTCCAGGATAGACCTGGCAGAACAAGATGATTCCTCAATGTCCAGTCTATGTGACTGTCATTCTTATTCTCAAACTAACCATGTTCACTTTCGGTCACCCAAATAGTCTGTTCACAAAGAACAGCAACTGAATTCTGGGCAATGGGAAGTTTGTGTATAACAAGCGATTGTCTAAGGCCTGTCAGGAGATAAGTCATCTTCTTTTTGTCTCTGCTTCCCCATCCACAATCACAAACACTGTACTAATCAAGAATGCCAGTGTGGAGCAAACCTGAGTCTAAAAAGAGAAAAGTTTGGCCAGGATACCTATGTTTTTCATATCTGATATCAGTAACATGAAAGACATACTTTTCTTCTAGTCCTTATGAACATGGAAATTTCTGCTTTTTGTCCTGTGGTAAATATCAATTTATTTAAAATCATGACAAAAACCACAACTCTTTAAATGTACAATGACAATACTAGTTTTATAGACTAAAACTCTGAAGAGTATATCTGGGCATCCTCTAAAAGTAAAACTGGCCTCCACAACAGAGGGGGTGCTCAATGGTGACTATACCATGTCTTGGGTAAATCTTGTGCTCTCTAAGTATGGATCAAACCCTGTAGATTCTGAACACACAGTAGAAAGTTTGTTCTGGGATCACACTGAGGTCTCTTCACTGTATGTCTTGCACAGTAGTAGGTGGCAGTGCCCTCAGTTCCCAGATTTTTCAGTTTCAGATGCACAGTGTTCTTGGCATCATTTCTGCAGATGGTTGACTCAGCCCTTCTCAGAATCTTTAGTACACACTAATGCTGTTAGTAGTCCCCAAGGCTCACCCAGGACCCTCTGTTGAGATGGAATTATCCAGTGCCTGTCAAAGCTGCTTGATATGGATCCTGAAGATGTTCAAGAAAGTCTTAGGGATCCTGCAGATATCGCTAAGTCACCTTCAGATTTCACAAGCTACACTTCACACTGGACACGTGTATGCACAAAGAATTCCAGTTAGGAATCACACATACCCCCCCTTCATTCATGTTGTCTCTCACACTCACAATCTCTACTTCTTCATAAATCATATTTTAAAAGAGCAACAATGAAAACACAGCTGAGCCTCAATTCCATGGTGAGTAGTATTGAATGCATTGGCTGTAGTTAGAGATTTCCTGCCTGGCCCAGTCAGGACAAATCTCTCTCACCCACCAGTCCCACAGTCTCTCAGACCCAACCAAGGAAGCACACAGAAACTTACATTGTTTAGAAACTGCATGGCCGTGGCAGGCTTCTTGTTATCTGCTTCTTTTATCTTAAATCAACCCATTTCTGTTAGTCTATACTTTGTCACATGGCTTGCCTTACCGGTGTCTTTACATGTTGCTTTTTATGGTGGCGGCTGGCGGTGTCTCCTCCCCAGCCTTCTACTTCCCAGAATTCTCTTCTCTCTTATCCTGCCTATACTTCCTGCCTGGCCACTGGCCAATCAGAACTTTATTTACACAGAGCGATATCCACAGCAATTGGCACAGGAGATCACTTCCTAAATATAACACCAGTAGCACAGACACTGAGAGAAACAATCAATCAATGGGACCTGTTGAAACTGAGAAGCTTTTTTAGAGCACAGGAAATAGTCAACAAGACAAAGCGACAGCCTACAGAATGGGAAAAGGTATTCACCAACCCCACATCTGACAGAGGGCTGATATCCAGAATATATAAAGAACTCAAGAAATTAGACATCAAAATGCCCAACAGTCCAATTAAGAAATGGGCTATACAACTAAACAGAGAATTCTCCACAGAGGAAGCTCAAATGGCTGAAAGACATTTAAGGAATTGCTCAACATCCCTATTAGTCAGGAAATGCAAATCAAAATGACTCTGAGATCCACCTTACACCTGTCAGAATGCTAAGATCATAAACACTGAAGACAGTTTATGCTGGAGAGGATGTGGAGCAAGGGGAACTCTTCCTCCACTGCTGGTGGGAATGTAAGCTTGTACAGCCACTTTGGAAATCAATATGGCACTTCCTTAGAAAATTGGGAATCTATCTCCCCAAGACCAGCTGTAGCACTCTTGGGGATATACCCAAGTAATGCTCAATCATACCTCAAGGGCATTTGCGCAGCTATGTTCGTATCAGCTTGTTTGTAACAGCCAGGAACCTGGAAAAACCTAGATGCCCTTCAACTGAAGAATGGATAAAGAAACATGGTACATAAACGCAATGGAGTACTACTCAGCAGAGAAAACAATGATATCATGAGTTTGCAGGCAAATGGATGGATCTAGAAAAAATCATCCTGAGTGAGGTAACCCAGAATCAGAAGGACGAACATGGTATGTACTCACTCACAGTAGGATACTAGATATAGAACCAAAGATGACTAGACTGCTAATCACAATTCTAAGTAGGCTACCTAGAAAAACAGGACCCTAAGAAAGACACAGGGTTCACCCAATAACAGACAAATTGATGAGATTTACATGAACAACCTGGAAGTGAGAGGGAGTAATGAAGGGCAAGGTTCAAGGTAAAGAGAGCTAGTGGCGAGCAGGAGATCCCAGGAGGATCAAGAACAGAAAGGGAGAACAAGGAATAACAGACCATGATAAAATGAAGACAACATGAAAATATGAAGAGCAAAGTGCTAGAAAGGTCCCCAGGTATTCACAAAGACTCCTCCACTGTAGACTACTGGTAATGGTTGAGAGAAAAGCCTGAACAGACCTAGTCTGGTGATCAAGTGACTGAACACCCTAACTGTCTTTCTAGAACTCTCATCCAATATCTGGTGGAAGTGGGATGGCAGAGATCCTCAGCCATGCCCCAGGTGGAGCTCCAGGAGTCCAATTTTTTGAGAAAGAGGAGGGATTGTATGAGTGAGAATTGTTGAGACCAAGATTGGAAAAATCACAGGGACAAATTGCCAAACTAATGGAAACACATGAACAATGAACCAATAGCTGAGGAGCCCCCAACTGGACCAGGCCTCTGGATAATTGAGACAATTGAATAGCTTAACTGTTTGGGAGGTATGCAGCCAGTGGGACTAAACGCATGAGCTGGCTGTTTGGAACCTGGGGCTTATGCAGGGACACTTTCCTTGGCCTAGAAGGAGGGGACTGGAACTGCCTGGCCTGAATCTACCAGTTGAGCTGAATCCCCAGGGGAGTCTTTGCTATGGAGGTGATAGGAATGGGGTAGAATGGGGGGAAGGTGGGGGCGGGGTGGGAGGGGTGAGGACCGAGGAACTCATGGCTGATATGTAAAATTAAATTAAATTTTAAAAAATTGAAGAGTTTCGGATTAATTGCATTTGCAGAACAGATTTCAAAGCAGCTAAGGGTTGCATTGCTATGTGGTCGGTTATTAGTGGCCCATCGTATTAGATCTATAATAAAAAGTAGAAAGCTGAGCGGGCCAGAATACAAAATACACAGTTGATGAGAAAGGAATACAGAAGTGTAAATGGATTAAGAAAAGTGTGATGCTAATTGGATAAAGGATGCGGTGACCTCAGAACACGACCTTCTCAGCTAAGCTTCCCAGCTCATGAGAGGGAATTTATTGAAAAGTGAAAAGTGTAGTTGGAGTTTTCCTGCCTGCGCCCACAGTCCGGTCAAATCTCTCTCACTCCGCCAGGCCCATAGACGCTCAGACACACCAAGTAAACACACAGAAACTTACATTGATTACAAACTGTATGGCCCATGGCGGGCTTCTTGTTATCTACTTCTTCTATCTTAAATTAACCCATTTCTATTAATCTATACTTTGCCACGTGGCTTGTGGCTTACCAGTACCTTCCTTGTCATGGTGGCGGCTGGCAGTATCTCTCTTCCCAGCCTTCCACTTCCCACCATTCTCCTCTTCCTTGTCCAGCCTACCCTACCCTTCCTGGGCTACTGGCCAATCAGCACCTTATTTATTTTAAACAATCAGAGCAACACATTTGACATACAGAACATCACACAGCATTTCCCATTTTTTTTTTCAAAAAAGCAAGGTTTTAACTTTTATATAGTAAAATTTCAGATAACAAAACAATATCAAGCAAGAATTACAGTTATAATATTAAGGAAGATATCCTGTCTATCTTATATTCGTGAGTCTAAGGTTTTATATCTAACTTATCTTTTATCATAACTGAGGAAATTATAACTATCTAGTCTTCAACCACATCAAAGACTTCAGAAGGATATAATATTACCTGAGAACTGGGAGAAGGATGCAAGCAACTTTTGGTAGTCTTATAGGGTAGACAGAGACAGCTGGCAGCCTGGATAGTCACCTAATGTTCCTTTGTAAAGTTGGGGCTTCTGTCTTCAGCCCACAGGGCTAGAGTCTCTCGGTCACTTCTCTCAGGGTCCTGTTGAATGTCTGGCAATTTCCTCTGTGAAGCAGGAACCTGAAAGACCATTTTGCCAAGCAAAGTTCAATGGTTACCTTTCTATGGGTCCTGCATGTCCAGTTGATCAAGCAGTCCAGGCAAGAACAGTTTCTTGCCCAAATGCCTATTTTTGCCAAGGTGAAGATAAACTCCATATGAAGTGTCTTCAATGCCCATCCTCCTCTCTGAAGTAAATTGGTGCTACCATGAGCAAACATGTCTCACTGTCCATAAAGTCTAAATTTTTAAAAATATTTTAAATGTCATATTCTGTAGGTATTTGAAGTGTTTTGAAGATTACCTATCTATCTGAAATATATCAATGTATACCTAGAAAACTTAACTAACATGTTACATACAAGTTTGACTATCATAGATGACTAATTATTAATCTATTTTTAATTATCCATTAGAATTTAAATGAGTTTCACAAACATAATACCTCAAACGAGAGTAAAAGTATATATACAGTATTACAAAATTAAATTTAAGTTTGTATCAATAGACTAAAATATATACCAATGTAAAAAATTTTAAACAACTTGTTTTTCTTTGAAGTAAGCTCATTAATTGACACTTTCATCCCTATTATATCTATATCATATCCCCTTTTCTTCTTTAGAAAGAGATAATATTTATAATCAACCTGATTTAAATAAAAATATTGGGTTTTCTCTGTCCCACATTAGAGGGCTCTTCTCATTTGGGACACAAGAATCTGTTAACCTTTTTTTTAGCAATATGCCTGGGTTTAGAGAAGGAGTGAGCCAATTCCATCTCCAAAGCCAGCTCGATAAATTTGGGAATTTGGGTGTAATTTCTCTTACTACTTCCTGCTGGAGGGGGACGCAGTATCTTATGGGGACACAAAGAAAATTTTAGGATTATGGAATAGTCCGTGAGGGTAAACGTCTGAACCAGTTGCCTTGAAACCATTCTGGATGTTGGATCATCTGGGCCATTGTGTCATCAGAGACCTTTCAGGTGGTCTTGGCTGATCAAACCTGATGTATCTTAATCTGGAACAAATCCACAGCCTCTAGCTTTCTGTGGAAACAAAAGCAGAGCCTCTTTTCCAAAGCAACATATCCTTATATCCAAATTTTGAAGTCATGGTGTCTTAAAAATTTACATATTTGTTTAACTCAACAGCTTTTACGATGAAATCTTTTTCTGCAGTTAAAAATCCCAAAGACAACATAAACCAGATTCTCTGTGTAATATCCATCTTTGTAAGACTAAAATGCCCCTGTGGCTGCTGCCTCCACCACCTCAGCTTCACATCAGGGTGGTGGTTCAGTTTACTGCCAGCTCTGGGTCTGGAGCCATGTGTACCATCAACTATCAGAAGCAATTCTATCAAAGCAGTGAATAGTCCAGAAACTTTTTTTTTTAACTAGCAAAGGCTAAATTTACCATGCAGCAGAGTAAAGTGCTGCTTGTAGACTCCTCATTCCCGCCACACTGCAGGTCAGACTCACACACCAGGAACCCGCCATAGTAGCTCAAACCTGCAGGCTGCCTCTAGCTTGAGAGAGATAACTAGGAAGCTGTTTTTAGCTCTGTTTTAGAATATTTTTTCTCAGGTTTTAGATGGAAACTCTTGCCAACATGTTGGGCGCTATTGTAGTTAGAGTTTTCCTGCCTGGCCCACAGTCAGGACAAATCTCTCTCACCTGCCAGTCCCACAGTCACTCAGACCCAACCAAGTAAGCACACAGACACTTATATTTATTAAACTGCTTGGACATTAGCTCAGGCCTACCAATGGCTATCTCTTACTCTTGTATTTAGCCTATTTCTATAAATCTATACTTTGCCACGTGGCATGTGGCTTACCAGTACCTTACATCTTTCTTATCATGGCAGCGGCTGGCAGTGTCTCTCTGCCCCAGCCTTAGCTTAGTCCCAGGCATGGTGGTACACACCTTTGATCCTAGCTCTCACAAGGCAGAGGCTAATGGATCTCTGAATTCAAGGCCAGCCTACTCTACAGAAAGAATTCCAGGACAGCCAAACTTACACAGTGAAAGAAACGATCAAAAACAGAAAGATAGTGAAAACGTATTTGAATATTTGAATGAGGAGACCATGTTCCACCCCCAGCAAGCAGCAGAATGTGGCAGCTTTGGCCATGTAGTTCTGGATTTAGAGTCCAGTATGTAAGAAAGGGGTTATGGTATCTCCCTCTGTGACTGAGAAAGCCACCAAGTCTAGGCATATATCACTTGTCACTACATGGATGCCCAGGGAAGGCATTGTGTGAAGCTGTGAAGCCAAAGCTTGGATTACCTTGGAAACCCAAGATGTTGGAGAGGTCAAAGTTGTGGGATACCTGCTGAGGAGAGCTGCTAAAAGGAAGTGGAAACAGCCCCAAAAATATAGAAATGTTTTACATTTAATAAAGCTGAAAGGAGTTGGAGATCTGAAGAGAGTTTTGAGATCAGACATGGAGATGTAGAGTTTAGAGTTTGCCTAGTTGATTATCAAGCTTGTTTCAGCCCAGTATTTCCTCACTTTGCTCCTTCTCCTCTCCTTTGTAATGGTAATGTGTATTGTATGCCAATGAATGTGGGAAGTATGTGTTCTACTTTTTAATTTGATTTTATAGGGGGTATGGCAGTTTGAATGAATTTGGACTCCATAGTCTCATAGGGAGTGACACTATTAGGAGGTGGGGCCTTGTTGGAGTGGGCATGGGTCTTAATGGAGGAAGTGTGCCACTATGGAAGTGGGCTTGAGCTCTCATATGTGCTTAAGATACCTCCAAGTGTTCAGTCCAGTTCCTGTTGCTTTTTGATGAAGATGTAGCTAGCACAATGTCTGCCTGCATACCCTCGTATTCCTTATCATAATGATAATGGACTGAACCTCTGAAGTTTAAGCAAGATACCACATTAATTATTTATTAGAGATATCATTGTAATGGTGTCTCTTCACAGCGATAGAAAACTAGCTAAGATGGGGATACACATAAAAGGTTGGCATGAATATCTCAAGAGATTTGGATTTTTTTTATTATATTTGTGTTTTAATTTTACAAATCAGCCATGGGTTCCCCTGTCCTCCCCCTTCTGTTCCTGGCCCCACTTTCCCCTCCATCCTCTCCCCTCCATCCCATCCCCTCCATGGCCAAGACTCCTCTGGGGATTCATTCAACCTGGTGGATTCAGTACAGGCAGGTCCAGTCCCCTCCTTCCAGGCTGAGCAAAGTGTCCCTGTGTAAGTCCAAGGTTCCAAACAGCCAGCTCATGCACTAAGGACAGGTCCAGATCACAGCCTGGGTGCCTCCCAACAGTTCAATCTATTCAATTGTCTCACTTATCCAGAGTGCCTGATCCAGCTGAGGGCTCCACAGCCATTGGTTCATAATTCATGTGCTTCCATTCATTTGGCTATTGTCCCGTGCTTTTTCCAATCTTGGTCTCAACAATTCACATCTTCATCCCTCCTCTTCTCTACAATTGGACTTGTGGAGCTCCACCTGGGGCCTGCCCAAGGATCTCTGCATCCACTCCATCAGTTATTGGATGAGAGTTCAGCACGACTGTTAGGGTGTTTGGCCCTCTGATCACCAGACTAGGTCAGATCAGGCTTTCACTTGACCATTGCCAGCAGCCTACAGAGGATGTATTGCAGATTTCTGGGGACCTCTCCAGCACTCTGCCTATTCCTGTTCTCATGTGGTCATCATTTATCATGGTCTGTTATTCCTTGTTCTCCCTTTCTATTCTTGATCCAGCTGGGATCTCCTGCTCCCCTAAGCTCTCTTTCCCTCCAACCTTGCCCTTCATTACTCCCACTGTCATAAAGGTTGTTCATGTAGATCTCATCCATTTCTGTCATTGAGCAATCCCTCTGTCTTTCCTAGGGACCTTTTCTAGATAGCCTCCCTGGATTGCATAGCAGTCTAGTCATCTTTGTTCTATATCTAGTATCCTACTGTGAGTGAGTACATACCATGTTTGTCCTTCTGAGTCTGGGTTACTCACTCAGGATGATTTTTTTCTAGATCATCCATTTGCCTGCAAACCTCATGATGTCATTGTTTTTCTCTGCTGAGTAGTACTCCATTTGTATATGTACCACATTTTTTATCCATTCTTCAGTTGAAGGCATCTAGATTGTTTCCAGGTTCTGGCTATTACAAACAATGCTGATATGAACATAGCTGAGCAAATGCTCTTGTGGTATGATTGAGCATTCCTTGGGTATATGCCCAAGAGTGCTATAGCTGGTCTTGGGGAGATGGATTCCCAATTTTCTAAGGAAGTGCCTTATTGATTTCCAAAATGGCTGTACAAGCTTGCATTCCCACCAGCAGTGGAGGAGAGTTCCCCTCTAGCCAAAAAGAAATTTGCATGCACATTACAGTCTCTCATGTTCAGCCATTCTGTACAGTTTCCACATTTTAATGCAGAGACTTCTCTGGTAGTTCCAGCATTGTAAGTACCAAACACATTCTTTTTATTTTTTAAATTTAATTTAATATTACAAATCAGCCATGGATTCCCCTGTCTTACCTCCTCCTGCACCCCCTTTCCCCCAGCCTACCCCTCCAGTCCCATCTCCTCCAGGGCAAGGTCTCCCCTGGTGATTCAGCTCAAACTG
>NW_023412563.1:0-23855 GCF_903995425.1 Onychomys torridus
TGGCTGATCTTGCCATATCTCACCCGTCATTGTGAGAGCTTAGGATAAACCGAAAGCAAAATCCATGCAGAAACTTTTTTACTGACTTTTTGTCTTGCTTGGTCACTGTCTTTGCTCAGCTAGCTTTCTTACCAGCCCAGTCACATGTGCGTAGGGATACTGCCATGCTCAGTGGAAGAGCCTGCCCACATTAACCATCAATCAACACAATCTCTCACAAACATAGTAACAGGCAATTCTGATTTGAGCAAACCCTCAATTCATGTTCCCTCAGATGACTCTAGGCCACATCATGTTGACAGTTGAAGACAATTAAGACAAAGAGGCAATAGTATAACACAGGTTTTAGAAACTCACAACCAAAGTATTAATGACACAAATCTCAAGCAGAAAAAAAATAACATGAAGACAGCAACAAAGGGAAAATAGAGATGTGTCCAGAATTAAGGTCAGGCAAGCCTGTGAGATCAAGAAAAGAAATCTGAAGCCATCTCTCCACAGAAACTTTCAAAACCAATAAAAACTTAAGGAACTCCTGACAAGAAATTTTGTGAAGGTTTATCATTTTGCAGAGAAACAACAATATAAAGGGATGGCAGTAAAACAAGCACCATTGATGGAACCACTGGAAAAGAGAAACAAGACACAAAGATATATTTACAAATGTATGTCATGGTCCTTTAACAAGTTTGAGTGACAGGACCAGGTGAGCAGAAAGGACAAAGCACAGTGGTTCCCATCCCTGGCTTCCAATCTAAGGACAGACCTATCCCAGATTGCCTGGAGATTTGTGCCAAATCCAACAGCAAGTCTCTTGTAGTGTAAATTAATGGATTCAGTTTTAAAAGGAAGTGTACAAATTCAGAAGGAAGCTAACCAGACAACGTTGCACAAGAGGAACATGGGGTAATGGATGAACATTATCCACAAAATCCACAGTAGTGTAGGGACTGATAAGCACAGACCCTTGTGTGGAAAGTGTTGGGTTCTGAGGACCTAAAGAAACCCTTTCAAAAGGACCTTGCCCAGATTATCACCAGCTCTTCCAAGCATATTCCTAGTATTAGAGAAGGAGCTGTTTTTGCTCTATACATCAGGTTCTTAGAGAAACCTCTCAAAGTTTATGCAGGTTGCCAAACACAGAGAGGCCTAGTTTTAAGGATTTTCATTCCTACTTCTTCTTCTTCTTTTTAATCAGTGCCTCTTTTTTAGGAAAAGTTTTCCACTAGTAATAATCAAGCCTCGGATAAACCAAAATTGGCTAGGATACTGCCACTGCGCAAAGCTCAATGCCTCTTTTTTAAAAGTGTATTTATTATATATACAGTATTTGCCAGCATGCATGTCAGCATGCCAGAAGAGGGCATCAGATCTCATTATAGATGGCTGTGAGCCACCATGTAGTTGCTAGGAATTGAGTTCAGGACCTCTGGAAGATCGCCAGTGCTCTTAACATCTGAGCCACCCCTCCAGGCCTCAAGTATATTCTTGAAGTTCTACATTTTTCATTTGACTTTGAGGTATAAGATCCATTTGGAGGTAATTTGTGGAGGTTGTAAATGGCATCTCGTGTACTGGGTAGCACTCCACTACTAAACTGCAATGTTGAAGAATATAATTGATGATATAAAGAATATACCAATGCTCAGGAAATAGTAATTCACACAAAGTAGAATTTGGCTAAGGGATTGGTGCCTCCAAAATACCCCAAAGATAAATAGTATGTTAACCAGGGCTGTTAGAGCTTTGGATGCTAGGTTGTAAATGTTTATTCACATTTTATGTATGGTTATATGTCTGCAGTAGAAACAGTGAATGGGTTGCTCATCCACAGAGAGGATAAAGAGACCACTGTTATCTGTGTAAAGATCTCTCTATAGTAAGCTGGGTCATCATACTTTTTTTTTCTTTTTCTTTTTTTTTTTTTTTTTTTGGTTTTTCAAGACTGGGTTTCTCTGTGTAGCTTTGCACCTTTTCTGGAATTCACTCTGTAGACAAGGGTGGCCTTGAACTCACAGAGATCTGCCTGGTTGTGCCTCCCAAGTGCTTGGATTAAAGGCATGTGCTACCACTGCTCGGCCTGGGTCTTCATACTTTTAAGAGGGATTTCTTAGTTATGTTGTACAGGATTCAGCAAACACCAATTTCATGATGTTTTGTTATCTATTTACTGTTTCTTGGTATCAACTACAAACTTGTATTAAAATCCAAAAGCATGGCTATAGTACAGATGCCATGTATTATATAAAGACTGTCTTGTGTCTTCTCTAATGTTTACTTTAAGAGATTGTGCCTAGGAAATATTAATTTATTACATTATATTATACACAGTTTCTCCGAATGCATCCTCTTATTTAATTGTTGTGGCTCAGCACTATCTTAAGACACACAGATGTCACCTTCCTATGGTCAGCTGTGCCTGCTTACAAAGGATGACCACCACCAGGTTTGCTGACTGTTGATATTCCATCATGGAAGGTGGGAGCCCCTGCTTCTGAGTATACAGCCTCTTTTTCAGGCAACTCTATGGAATCTATCCCTAATGACACGGGACCTAGTGGTTTTAGGGGGGAGCTAGAGTGCATAGCCTGGGGAAGTCTTGGGAGGAGGTGGATTCTGTGTATGCACCTATGAGAAAGCCAAATTTAAAAGTGGGAATTTACCTTGAGTGCTGTCAGGCTTACTTGCCACGTCCACTAGGAAATGTAATGTCATGGGCAGTGGAAGAGAAGAGAGAAGCTGAGCACTCCACATTTGCAGCTATGGGAGAGCCATTGTCCATACTGGTGGAGACATTCCTGGGGTGCCTGCTTTTGGGTATTTTACTTAGAGTTTCTATTGCTGTGA
The DNA here is from genome assembly GCF_903995425.1 of Onychomys torridus. NCBI lineage: Eukaryota > Metazoa > Chordata > Mammalia > Rodentia > Cricetidae > Onychomys > Onychomys torridus. The sequence goes on from NW_023412563.1 coordinate 2,848, forward strand.
AGAGACACCATGACTACAAAAGCACTTGTAAAGGAAAACATTTCATTGGGGCTGGCTTACAGTTTAAGTGGGTTTAGTCCATTATCATCATGGCAGAAAACACAGCATCATGTAGGCAGACAAAGTGCTAGAGAAAGAGCTGAAAGTTCTACATCCAGACCAGCAGGCTTCAGAAGGTAACTGTGACATCCTTCCACCAAAAAGACCACAACTACCCCGACAAAGCCCTACCTCTTTAGTGCCACTCCCTATGGGACTTTGGGAGCCATTTTGATTCAAACCACTACAGTATCAAAACCTCTATAAGTACCTTTTCAACAATGTTCAGTAAGTAAGCTCAATAAACTCATTGGTAACCTAGGATGGACTTTGGTGAAATGGTACTTTGCATCAACATTGGGACTTATGGGGATGGGATAGACATGACTTCTTTCCCCTCAAAGGTTTTAAACATGTTTGTTAGTGTTCCTATGTTTCATGGTATTTTAAAAAGGAAGCAATACATAAAAGAAAATGTTAAAAAATATAAATGTGGAAATGACATTAGTAATAAAGGACTTAGTTAGATGAAGATGGTGATGCATGGAAGGCTCCAGGATAAAGATGACTGGAAAGGTTTTGCAAGTTATGAAGGTCTGAGTAAGTTGTTTTAGGCCCATAAAGGATGAGATTTAGAGTTCATGTATTTATTAAAGTTGGCAAAAGCAGATATCAACTACTTCAAGCACAAGCTACAAATGTCAAGAAAAATGTTATTGTGTTATGTCTGGCTATTGAAATAATATGTAGTAGTTAAAAGTACCAAACTGGTTTAAAACTGATCTTTCAAGTGGTTGCTAATCATTCTTGGAGGCTATTCTAATGTGTTTAGATGGACAGAAGAGGAGAATATTCTCTCCTTTCTAGACAAGGTCAATGAGGTCCCTGGAAACAAAAACTGAAAAAAAAGGACAAATCATCCAAAAAAAAAAGCCTAGAGAAAAAGAGTAAGTTGGCCTATTGCTATATCACATATCTAATAGGATAAAATTTCAAAAGTCTTCCTACATGATTGTTTCTGCTGCTCTCTACAGACACATACACAAATAAATGGTCTTTATGTAGTCCCAGTTCAATTAAAAATTAAAGCTGGCTTTGGAGTTGGAGTGTGGCTGTCTCCTTCTCTAAACCCAAGCATGCTTGTTAAAAGGAAAACCCAAAGTTCTGTATCGTGTCAGAAGAGCCATCTGATTTGGGACAGAAGAAAACCAAAATTTAGCGACTATTCTATTGCCACTAATCTCATAATTGTTTGGTTTCATTTTGACTCTTTAAAACTTTCCTTAAGGTATAAATTTTATATTAAAATCTATATAAGATTTATATATACTTTAAACTTTTGTCATGATATTACTAGTCATATAGAGTACTAAGTAATCCTAGAAAAAAAGGCTTCATGTAGCTGCCCGTACATGATTCCAGGTTGGAGATTTTATCAGTTTTCTGCAAAAGCCTGACCATCCCTAACAGCAACTTTGAAGTCTCCAAAAAGATGATGGGGTCCCACAATGATGATTCTATCAGGAAGAGGGCAATATCACTAAGCTGAAAAATAACACCCAAAGACTGGCCATGGAATAGAAACCACTCAGGACAATTTTGAGTTGGCTAGCTGAGATGATCCAGCTTCACAGACTACTTGAGCAAGGACTTGAGACAAGCTCTGCACCTTCTAATTGTGCATAGACTGGATGACAAATGGTACAGCTAACTCTCCCAGGACTTGACAATTAACCCCAAATTTTTCTTTTCTGGATCCCCCAAAGAAGCCATCACCTCCAGATAGCAGATAGTAGTTTTAAGAATATGAAGCCCACATTCCCAAGAGGTAGAGTGGGTGGCTTTTGTGGTCATTCAATGGATTGCAGATGATGGTTATTGTCTAGAGTATTTGATTACAAAGGAGATTAATTTTAAGGTTCTTATTTTAAAAAAAAATAAGAAAATAAGAGGATATAGATGAGAGGTAGATTATTGAATCTACTCCGGAAAAAAACGGTATAAAAAATATAGATTAAAAGAATAAATTGAATCTATTTTGAAAAGGAAAAATGGGAAGATATGGATATAAGATAAAAAGGTAGATTATTGAACCTACATTTAAAAGGCAAGTACTAGTTTTAAATATTTTACATGGGATTGAATTTTTGTATATTGTATAGAAATTAGATATTGGTATAATTTGAGATTGATTTTGTCAGAAAATATGATACAAATACTTCTAATATTGTTCAAGGTACTATCCCTATGCAGTTCTTTTAACAATGTAATGCAATTTTCTAATCCTTGGAAGTTATTATGAACTATTTAGGATAATAAAGAAATGCAGGTTAGTAGTTAGCCATTACAATCAAACTTGTAGCCAGTCATATTAGGTATGTTTTCAAGGTCAAGCAGAGCTATAGTTTAGATAGACAGGCCATTGTTGAACACTTCAGAGATCTGCAGAATATGGTATTTAAGATGTTTTAATAACATGGATTTTTTTTCTCTTTTTTTATGACAATGTGACTTATCTGCTCCTGGCTGAGCCAGTCTACTTCAGAGAAGCTGATGGGCAACAAAGAAACTCCTTATAGAGTTAACTTTCACTGTGGTAAATATTAACCACTAGGCATGAAATGCCCTTGCTTTGACTGCTGACAGTATGCTATCAACAATGGAGAAGCAGTACAGAAAAAAACTGGAAATTTTTTTAATTACTTTTTTTTTTATAATGTGTGGGCATTGAACTCCCATTTTTCACAAGCATATATGCACTGCTACTCCCCAGTAAAAGCATGGGCTGCATTAGGACTTCAATTCACATTTATTTATCCTTCTCACTGACCAGTCAAGGCACAGCCTGGAATCACTGACACACTTGGACTTGGAGCCAGGAAAAAAATTGTTGAAATGTTCTAATCATAATTCCAAAATTGTTTGTAAATGTTGAAACGGGCTTTATGACCATGTGCTCCAGAGACTAGGGATTGTATGAGAACCCACCAAAGATTACTCACAGCTTTTCTCTCAAGGTCTATGTCTTAAACCTGGAAAATAAGTCCTGTTAAGCAGGGCGACATCATTTTACCCATATATTCTATTATGTTGGGACTAGATTAACTACAGTAATCTAGTAGTTTTGTTTCATGAAAGTTCAATTCTTTATCCAGATTCTTGATTTCCTCATGTGTGACCATTCAGCACACTTATTGTTCATCTACTATCGATTACTTCAATATTCATTGCTACTGTCAACCACTGTCACACAAGGAAAGCTTTCACCCATTTCCCTGCCCATCCCTTTCTGTGCTCTGACTGTACCTGATGAAAGTTGGTCTGTGAACTCAAGAATGCACAGGTTCCTCTTCATTTGTACATTCCCAATAAAAACCAGAGAGATTGGAGACCATTCATAAACTGGTCTATTTTCCATTCTCACTGACCAGTCAAATCCCAGTCTGCAAGCCAATGCAGGACTGTATTCCCAGCACTGGGCAACAGAGGTAGGATTGGGTGTTCAAAGAAACACTCAGTTGCATAGCATGAGGTAAGCCTGGGCTGCAGGAAACATTACTCTAAACATAAACAAATAACAAACATCACTTGAGAAAAAAGGAGCCAAACTATTAATGACCTAGAAACTGGAGAACAGACACAAATAGAGATAAGAGCAGTAATGCATTTAAGCAAAATGAAATAAAAAATGATAGCAATAATAGACTATTTAAAAGGATAAATATCCCACACCTAATTGCCCAAGATCCCAGCCACTTCCTGAGACTCAGAGACCAACCCCCAGCTCCCATCTGGACTAGAGGTGAGTGCCTGGGGTTATAGTCAGAGAGGCAACTGCACCTGGGTCCCACTGCTGGACACAGGCCATCCTGGGAGGAACTGCCCAACTTGGCTCCAGTTTCCAGCCAATTGGGGGGCCCTGTGGGAAGGCTCCCCTCTTCCAAGACTGCAGACAGACCCTTCAGTCTCCACACCCTGCTCCCACACCCATCTGCCAGAGACCCCAGCCACTTCCTGAGAATCAGGGACCAGCCCCCACCTTCTATCCTGCCCTAGAACTCCCATCTGGACCAGAGACCAGAGGAACTCCCATCTGGACATGAGGAGCCTCCATCTGGACAAAATAAGGAGACCCCAGGGACTTCCTGAGACTCAGAGTCCAGCCCCCCAGCTCCTATCTGGCCATCATTCTCATGTGGACCAGTGCTTCCATCTGGCCCAGAGCTTCCATCTGGACCAGAGAGAGGCTCCCTAAATCTTTCAGCTCTCTCTGGACCAAGTACACTGATAAGACCAAGAATGAACCAAGAGGAGATGGGCAGACGTCAAGGCAGAAGTACATACAACAAAATAAAGAGCAATATAGCATCACCAGAACCTAGACCTTCTCCAACAGCTAGACCTGAACATCATGGAATGGAAGAAGAAGAAGAAAACAACCTTATAAGTAACATCATGAAGAGGCTAGAGCCTTATATAGAAGAAATCAAAATTAAAGTAGAGGAACAGACAAACAAAAAATGGTCTTGGAGAGGTCAGGAATACAGGGAACATACCTAAACATAATAAAAGCAATCTACAGCAAGCCAACATCCAACATCAAAATAAGTGGAGAGAAATACAAAGCAATACCACTAAAATCAGGAACAAGGCAAGGCTGTCCCTTCTCCCCTTACTTATTCAATATAGTACTTGAAGTTCTAGCCAGAGCTATAAGACAATGCAAAGAGATTAAGGGGATACAAATTGGAAAGGAAGAAGTCAAGCTCTCCCTATATGCATATGACATGATAGTATATATGAGTGACCCCCAAAATTCATTCAAGGAACTGATATAGCTATTAAAAACATTCAGCAACATAGCAAGATACAAGATCAACTCAAAAAAATCAGTAGCCCTTCTATATACAGTATACAAACAGGCTGAGAAGGAAATCAGAGATACATCACACTTTAAAATAGCCACAAATGATATAAAGTACCTTGGGGTTACTCTAACTAAGCATGTGAAGGACTTATATGACAAGAACTTTAAGTCCCTGAAAAAAGAAATTGAAGAAGATGTCAGAAAATGGAAAGATCTCCCATTCTCTTGGATAGGCAGGATTAACGTACTAAAAATGGTGATGTTACCAGAAACAATCTACAGATTCAATGCAATCAAATTACCAACACAAGTATTCACAGACCTGGAAAGAATAATACTCAACTTCATACAGAAAAACAAAAATCCCAGGATAGCCAAAATAAAACAACCTCTGGAGGCACCACAATCCCTGATCTCAAGCTCTACTATAGAGCTACAGTAATAAAAACAACTTGGTACTGGCATAAAAACCAACAAGTAGAAAAATGGAATCGAATTGAGGAACCTGACATTAACCTGCACACCTATGAATATATAATTTTTGACAAAAAAAGCCAAAAATGTACAATGGAAAAAAGAAAGCATCTTCAACAAATGCTGTTGGCATAACTGGATGTCAGTGTGTAGAAAGCTGCAAATAGGTCCAGATCTGTCACCATGCACAAAACTTAAGTCCAAGTGGATCAAAGACCTCAACATAAATCCAGTTACTCTGAACCTGATAGAAGAGAAAGTAGGAGGAACTCAGGAATGCATTGGCACCAGAGATCACTTTCTAAATATAACACCCATAGCACAGACACTGAGAGAAACAATCAATCAATGGGACCTGTTGAAACTGAGAAGTTTTTGTAGAGCAAAGGACACGGTCAACAAGACAAAGTGACAGCCTACAGAATGGGAAAAGGTCTTCACCAACCCCACATGTGACAGTGGGCTGATATCCAGAATATATAAAGAACTCAAGAAATTAGACATCAAAATGCCCAACAGTCCAATTAAGAAATGGGCTATAGAACTAAACAGAGAATTCTCTACAGAGGAAGTTCAAATGGCTGAAAGACATTTAAGGAATTGCTCAACATCCCTAATTATCCGAGAAATGCAAATCAAAACGACTCTGAGATACCATCTTACACCTGTCACAGTGGCTAAGATCAAAAACACAGAAGACAGCTTATGCTGGAGAGGATGTGGAGCAAGAGGAACTCTCCTCCACTGCTGGTGGGAATGCAAGCTTGTACAGCCACTTTGGAAATCAATATGGCACTTCCTTAGAAAATTGGGAATCCATCTCCCCCAAGACCCAGCTGTAGCACTCTTGGGCATATATCCAAGGAATGCTCAATCATACCACAAGGGCATTTGCCCAGTTATGTTCATATCAGCATTGTTTGTAATAGCCAGAACCTGGAAACAACCTAGATTCCCTTCAACTGAAGAATGGATAAAGAAAATATGGTACATATACACAATGGAGTACTACTCAACAGTGAAAAACAATGACATCTTGAGGTTTGCAGGCAAATGGATGGATCTGGAAAAAATCATCCTGAGTGAGGTAACCCAGACTCAGAAGGACCAACACAGTATGTACTCACTCATAGGAGGATACTAGATGTAAAACAAAGATGACTAGACTGCTACACAACTCCAGGGAGGCTACCTAGAAAACGGGACCCTAGGAAAGACACAGGGATCATCCAATGACAGAGAAATGGATGAGATCTATATGAACAACCTAGACAACAGTGGGAATAATGAAGGGTAAGATTTGAGGGAAAGAAAGCTTAGGGGAGCAGGAGATCCCAGCTGGATCAAGAACAGAAAGGGAGAACGAGGAATAACAGACCATGATAAATGAAGACCACATGAGAACAGGAATAGGCAGAGTGCTGGAGAGGTCCCCAGAAATCCACAATGATATATCCTCTGTAGACAGCTGGCAATGGTTGAGAGAAAGCCTGATCTGACCTAGTCTGGTGATCAGATGACTAAATACCCTAACAGTCGTCTTGGAACTCTCATCCAATAACTGATGGAAGTGGATGCAGAGATCCTCAGCCAGTTCCCAGGTGGAGCTCCAGGTGTCCAACTGTCCAGAAAGAGGAGGGACTGCAAGAGCATGAATTGTTGAATCCAAGATTACAAAAAGCACAGGGACAAATAGCCAATCGAAAGAAAGCACATGAATTATGAACCAATGGCTGTGGAGCCCCCAGCTAGATCAGGCCCTCTGGATAAGTGAGACAATTGAATAGCTTGATCTGTTTGGGAGGCACCCAGGCTGTGGGACCGGGAACTGTCCTTAGTGCATGAGCTGGCTGTTTGGAACCTTGGGCTTACACAGGGACACATGCTCAGCCTTGAAGGAGGGGACAGGACCTGCCTATACTGAATCCACCAGATTTAAATGAATCCCCAGGGGTTTCTTGGTCCTGGAGGACATGGGAATGGAGGGGAGGGGCTGGGGGGAAGATAGGGGTGGGGGCGGGAGGAGGAGGACATGGGAACCCATGGCTGATGTATAAAATTAAAACACTTAATAATAATAATAATAAAAAAGAAAGACAAACCGCTCACATCTAGCTTCAAGAGCTATTGACAGTTGATGGGCTCTGGAAGAAGAAAGGGCAGTTTTCTTCAGTTGTGTGGGCCATGATAGTTTGCCCCTGCTCCAGTGAGGGTGCCTATACTCATGGGCATTGGGGCAGCACTAAATGGACTCAGTGGATTCTTTAGTGGAAGGGGAAGATAAAGAGGAGGAGGCAACAACATGAAATTAGGAGGAGAATGGGAGCATTCAAGTAGAGTTGAATATGAAAAAAAGAGAGTTAGATATGATCTAAATATTCATGTGCTCATATATGAAACTACCAAGGAATACTTTTACAACTCAATGGTAAGGCTGGAGAGATGGTTCAGAGCTTAACAATGCTGCTGTTCTTTGAAAGGACCAGGTCTGGTTGCTCAGAGCCAGAGTCCAACTCTTTCTTCTGTCTCTGAAGTCACCTGAACTCAAGTGCACACAGCGACATGTGAATACACATAATTCAAAAGATAAAAATAATTTCTATTTTATGTGAATGAGTGTTTGACTCCATGCATATATGCACACTGTGTGTGCAGTGACCACAGAGTCCAGAAAGGGGCCTTGGATCCTCTGAAACAAGAGTTACAGGGAGTTGTGTGTTACCCTGTGGGTGCTGGGAGCAGAATCTGGGCACTCTTAAATGTTGAGTCACCTCTCCAGCCTCAAAATAAATATTTTCTTAAAAAATCAATGGTAGTGTGAGTTTAGCATGTGCAAAGGCTTGGATTTAATTCTCAGCACCAAAAACAGATCAATCAATTGATAAAAAAAAAAAACTGTTCAATTTGCATCTGTGCTGGGTATGAACAGACTTTTCCTCTTATTCCCTAAACAATATAGCATAGTAACTATATGCACAGTATTGAAGTTGTGCTCTGTGGAGTTATTCTTACATTTATTACTATGTGTGTGTGGTCAGAGGACAACTTTTGGGAGTCCATTCTCCCAGAGATTGAACACAGGACTTCATTCAAGTTTGATGATGAGCACCTTTACACACTGTGCTAGGCATTAAATGTAATATAGAGATAAGTTAAATATGAAAGAAGATAGGAATGCATTCTGTGCAAATATGATGCCATTTTATGTAAAAGACTTTTAAATACAAGGGGTTTGGAGTCTACCTAGGATAGAGGGGGGTGTCTGGAACAAATTCTCTGAGACCTAAAAACAACTAGATAGTGTGGGAGTTGATGACTGTGAGTCAAATCTGGCCTGATATCTGTGTTGTTGGCAATTGTAAATCATGGTATTGGCACACAGCTACATCCATTCACTGTGTATTTCTGCAGGTGCTTTCAAGTTGCGGTGGCGAAGGTGAGTTGCTAGAAGAGAGTTCAAAAAACAAACTATTTGCTAAAGTAGGGGTGGGGAGGACAAGGTGATTTGATGGGTAAAGAGGATTGCTGCCAAGCTGGATGGCCTGAGTTTAATCCTGGCCCCACGGGGTGAAAGGAGATAACTAACTCCCACAGATTGTCCTCTGACTGCTTTGTGCATGCACACACACACACACACACACACACACACACACACGCACGCACACTGAATAAATGTGACTTTTTTAAGGCTGTCTGTAGGCTAGTAAAAGCATACATGAGAGATGGAGTAATAGGGCATGGCTCAGGAGTAGAGCATTCATCAAGTGTACCTGAGGCCCTGAGTCCCATCCCAGAACAAGAGGGAGAGAAGGGTCAGCAGGGAATAATTAACAATTAAACAATTCAATAAATAAGCAGAAATCCAAAGGTACAGGGCTGAACTCAAGTGCAAGGCTGTCTTCCATACCTTCGCCGTGCCTGCCTAGACCACTGCAAACGTATACAGCTGTGATTTGTCACTATGTTAATTCTTCCCTTTTGTCTCAGTGGATGTGTGATAATTGCTCCCACTCACAGAGCACAGTGAAACTATTCAGAACACGAAGGCAAACCATGATGCCAGATCAAGGTCCTTAGCACTTCCATCCCCACTAGCCAGGAACATTCCAACTCCTGTCTTCTAATCCTTTATAAAAGAATAAACTGTTGAAGAGTCTCATCACCTTCCTCTTCCCTGTCTCCCCTCTCATAATCACTTTACTACTCTGTTTGTTCAAGGTCAAGATCTGTAGCTTGCACAGGAATGAGATCACACAGCATTTGAGTCTGTGTGTCTAGCTTTTAAAATTAACATTAATCATTTGGAGGAATGCTATAATGAAAATGAATTCTTTGTATACTTCTTAAAATGTAATAAATGTTTTGAAACAACATTTTCTAATACTTGACTTGAACGTACCCTCCACCTGGGAAGAGCCCCAGGAGCTGTCAGGCATGTCACATATAGGGAGCCAGTTGTTCCAGTTTCTTCTGGTTCTAGGCCTTCTCTCTTCCCCTGCCTCCTAAGCTACCTATTCTGAAAATGGCCTTTCCAGGATCTCCAACCTCTGCAGGTAAAGGGTTAACAGATGGGTCTCACCCTTGTCCCCTCAACTCTCAAGTGTAATGTAATGAGCCATGCCAGCCACCCCTTGGAGATAAGGGAAAGATAAGAAGGTCCTTCTGAGCCCTAAAGCTCAAAAAAGGGTCAGACTTTCAAAACTAAGAGGCCTTTGAAAGTGAAGGGCTTGTCTCACTGAACGAATGATATCCAAAGCTAAGGGCCACCCTCAACATGGCCAGAAAGCAGGGTGGAGAAGACCTCGAATGACCTAAAGGGACCATGGTGTGTTATAGTAAGCCCCAAGGGAGAAGAAACGTACAATTCTTACATTAACATCTCATATATTGGCTGTAGATGTGCAATGGCACCAACTCTACAAAAGAGTCCTTGTCCTGGGATAGAAGGTTCATCCAAAAACAGACTTTTGTGAGCCTGGCATGGTGATGCATGGCTGTAATCCGAGCCCTTGAGAAACAGCAGCAGAATGTTAAGTTTCAGGCCAGCCTGGGCTACACAGGGAACTCTTGTCTTCTAATGGGGTTGGGTGGGGGATTGAGGGAAAGAAGTGGAGAGTTGTTGGTACTTCTTAACCAAATCAGAATGTGATATGATGTGACCTTGCAGGGTTAACTTCATCCTTCAGGAAAGGAATGTGCAGAAAAGATTTTTTTGTTTGTATTGTTTATGTTTTCTTTTCCTTTTTTGATGTAGCCTAAGGCTGTATAGGGGTGTGTGTGTGTGTGTGTGTGTGTGTGTGTGTGTGTGTGTGTGTGTGTGTGTCTAAAGATGAGCTTATTTTTATCTTACGTATGTGAGTGTTTGCCCTGCATCTAACATACCTGGTGCTTGTGGAAGCTGGAAGAGGGTGTTAGAGCTCCTGGATCTGGTCATCAAACCAGGATCCTCTGCAAGATCAGAAAGTGCTCTTTACCACTGAGCCATCTCTCCAGCTGTGAGTTTGTTTGGCCTCCTGTTTTTTCTTTCCTCCCTCCATTCTTAGACCTATAACTAAGCCATCTTCAAGGACTTCTTTTACACAAACTATGGTGGGCTAAATTGTGGATAGATCTTGTGGTAAGAGGAGTGAGTGACAGGAGGAAAGGCAAGATAGGAAATTAGTTCTTCTTACACACACACACTTAAATACAGCCTTACATCTTGTGTGCAGTTGACACCAACATAATCGTTCATGGACATAAAGTCCCACATAGACTCTTCAGACCAACAGCCACACACAACCTTCAGAAATGCAAATCCATATTGGCACACCAGGGACACACAATCCCAGCCCTACAGAAAGTACTAGAAGGAAAACTCCAACCCAAGGAAGCAAGCTGCAACCACCAAACCAAACCACAGGCAAGAGATAACTTCTCATCAACAAATGCCAAAGAAGGGAAACACACACACACACACACACACACACACACACACACACACACACTACCACCAAAAAATAACACAAATTACCAAACACTGGTCACTAATGTCCAATAATATCAACTGACTCAATTTGCCTATAAAAAGACACAAGCTAACAGAATGAATACAAAAACAGGATCCATCCTACTGCTGCACACAAGAAACACACCTCAACTTCAAAGACAGACATTACCTCATAGTAAAAGGTTGGGAAAAACCTTTTCAATCAAATGGACCTAAGAAACAAGCTGGTGTAGCTATCCTAATATCTAACAAAATAGACAAACAAGTGATCTCTGACTATAACTCCTTTGTTTAGCCTTTTTTAAAAACTATGACCAATAACAATTTGTAACCAACCCACCTTAAATGAATATTTTGGTGATTTGGACATAGTTTTCTATACTACTTCCTGCTGACTGGGGGTACATTTTCATTGAAATCTAGAAAGTCTTTAATTTCTTTCTATATTTCTTCCTTGATCCATTGGTGATTCAGTTCAGCATTATTGAGTTTCCATGCAATTGTAGGCTTTCTTTAATTTTTGTGGTTGTTAAAATCTAACTTTAAGCCATGATGGTCTGGTAAAATATAGGAGGTTATTCCAATTTTTTTATATCTGTTGAGATTTGCTTTATGACCGAGTATGTGGTTGATTTTATAGAAGGTTCCATGAGGTGCTGAGAACATACATTCTTTTTGTTAGGGTGGAATGTTCTGTAGATATCTATTAAATCCATTTGAATTATAACATCTGTTAGGTCCCTTATTTCTCAGTTAAGTTTCAGTCTGGCAGATATGTCCATTGTTGAAAGTGGGATGTTGAAGTCTCTCACTATTACTATGTGATGGTAGATGTGTGATTTAAGCTTTAGTGATATTTCTTTTATATATGTGGGTATCCTTGTATTTGAAGCATAAATGTTCAGAATTGAGACTTCATCTTGGTGGATTTTTCTGTGATGAATATGTAATGTCCTTCTCAATTTCTTTTGACTGTTTTTAGTTTGAAGTCTATTTTATTAGATATTAGAATAGCTATATCAGCTTTCTACTTAAGTGCATTTGATTGGTGTTGTGCCCAGATCACATCCCCAAAGACCAAGGTCCACCAATGACCAAGGATATCCAGAATGCAATGGCAAGGTTTATTAATGTTTACAGGTTTACAAGCTGCAGGGCAGTGAATTTGTCCCAAAACAATCACTCATAGCTGTGAGGATGAAAAAAGTTGCCCTCTCTTTCTTTTCTTTCTTTTTTTTTTTGACACTTCTCTTTTTTGTTGTTGTTGTTTTGTTTTGTTTTTGTCTTTTTTCAAATTTATTCATTTATTATGTATACAGAAGAGGGTGGCAGATCTCATTACAGATGGTTGTGAGCCATGATGTGGGTGCTGGAAATTGAACTAAGGACCTCTGCAAGAGCAGTCGGTGCTTGCTCTTAACCTCTCTCCAGCCCCAAGCTGCCCTTTCTTTGTGATCTAGCTCTTAGAGGCAAAGACCTCATAATTCATTCCCCACACCCCTCTCTCCCTCTCCAGGTTAGTATCAGTTCATTTTTTCCCAGTCTTTGATCTCTTGTCTGTTCAGCAACTATGTCAGGAGTTTTATGAGCTGTCTCCAGTTTTGGGTATTTTATGGCCAATTAGTCCCAACCAGGTGGCCAAACATCCTGACTTTGTAGTTCATATCACCATCTAGGAACCTGAAACTGGCCTGAGATTTATCTACACTAAGATATCCTGGTTTAAGCTTCTCTTTGTCTGTGGAGAATAGAGTGGGAATCTTACTGAGGTTTCACAATTGGAACGTCTTTTTCCAGCCTTTTACTCTGAGGTAGTATCTATATTTTAAGTTGAGGTGTGTTTCTTGTATGCAGCAGAAGGGTGGATCCTGAATTTGTAAATTTGTATCCATTCTGTTAGCCTGTGTCCTTTATAGGTGAATTGCGTCCATTGACATAAAGGGACATTAATGGCCAGTGATTCTTAATTCCTGTTGTCTTTTGGTGGTAGTGTGTGTGTGCATTTCCCTTCATTGGGATTTACTACTGTGGGGTTATCTATTGCCTGTGTTTTTGAGGGTGCTTCTGACTTGCTTAAGTTGGAATTTTCCTTGTAGTGCTTTCTCTAGGGCCAGATTTGTGGAGAGGTAATGTTTAAATCTGTTTTTGTCTTGGAATGTCTTGTTCACTTCATCTATTTTGATCAAAAGTTTTGCTAGGTATAGTAGTCTTTGCTGACATCTGTGGTCTCTTAATGTCTGCATTACATCTGTCCAGGACCTTCTGGCTTTCAGAGTCTCCATTGAGAAGTCAGGTGTTATTCTGATGGGTCTGCTTTTATAAGTCACTTGGCCCTTTTACGTTGCTGCTCTTAATATCCTTTCTTTATTTTTTAGTGGTTTAATTATTATGTGTTGAGGGTATTTTGGAGTGTGGCTAGTCCATTGGTGTTCTATAAGCTTCTTGTCTTTTCTTAGGCATTTCCTTCATGAAGTTGGGAAAGTTTTCTTTCATGATTTTGTTGAATACAATTTCTGTGCCTTTGAGTTGGTATTCTTCTCATTCATCTATCACTGTTATTAGGGGTATTATTAGGTTTGGCCTTTTCTTGGAGTGCCAGATTTCTTGGATGTTTTGTGTTGTGCATTTTTTTGGCTTCGGTGTTTTCTTTGACTGACAAATCCATTTCCTGTATTGTATCCTCTATTCCAGAGTCTCTTCCATCTCTTCTATTCTGTTGGTTATGCTTGCATCTATAGTTCCCATTTGTTTACTCAGATTTTCTGTTTCCAGCATTCCCTCAGTTTGTGTCTTCTTCTTTGTTTTTATTTCAATATTCAGGTCGTTAACTGTTTCCTTTACCTGTTTAATTGATTTCTTATTATTTTCTTGGCCTTCTTTAAGTGATTTATTGATTTCTTCCAGTTTTTTGTTTCTCCTTTCCTTAATATCTTAAGGATAATTTTTTATTTCCTTTTTAAAGGCCTCTATCATCTTCACAGAGTTAATTTTAAGGTTGCTTTCTCCTGCCTCTTCTACGTTGTGATATTCAGGTCTTGCTGTTGTACAACTGCTAGGTGCTGGTGATGCCATATTGCATTTTATTCTGTTGTATGTATGTTTACACTGGCTTCTACCCATCTCTTTCTCCAAACAGTGCAAGGGGTGCCAATGTCTGAGTGAACTGCTCTTAGTCCAATCTGAGCTTGCTGTGCCTATGTCTCATGGGGCCATTCTGGGTCCAATGTTATCTCTTGATGTAATTGGAGCTGCTGGATTCTGTGTCTCTGGGATCTGCTCTTGGTCCAATGAGAGCTAGTGGATTCTGTGTCAGTAAACCACTGACATCATAGGGGGTTGGGTTGTTTGAGGGTAGGGTATTGGTCTTGTAGATTACAGGACCCAATAGAGGATTTTGGTGGGGAGCCTTCCTACAGTAGTCTTCCCTGCTGGCTGTCTACTGGGGCAGCGATGGGTGAGGATTCCTGGTGATGGTTGTGTCCCAGGGCCTAAGTCCGGAGGTGGGAAGAGTCACTCACCCCTTGGTACAATCAAAGCTGGTGAATTCTGTGTCTCAGGAAGCCACTGGCATGGCAGGGAGATAGGTAGGTTCTAGTTATGGTGTGGTTCTTATAGATTACAGGGTCTGATTGTGGTTTTGATGGGGAAACCTGCTTGCAGGAGTCTCCCCTGCTGGTCAGCACCTGGGGCAGCTTGAATATATTCTTGTACTGGCATCTGTCCATCCCTTCCTCCAATTGGTGTGAATGGTGTCTGTGTCTCAGAAAGCTGCTCTTGGTCTAATTGGCACTGGTGGTGTTTGTGTCTCAGGGAGCAGCTGTGGTTTTGGGGATGGGTGGGTTGGGGGAATGGAGTGGTGCTTGTAGATTACAGGGTCTGATTGGGCATGGTGCTGCTCAGGCCTTCTTGTAGGAGACTTGCTTGCTTTGATGGTGGTGGTATGGGGGCATGGGTTGTCCTCCTGGGCCTAAGGCCTAGAGGCCTAGAGGCTGGGGTGACTGACTGTGAGAATAGTCACTCACCTCTTGGTCCAGCTGGAGCTGGCAGAGTCTATATCTGAGGGAGCAGCTGTGGTCTCCGGGGATCGGTGGGTTTGGGGGACTAAGTGGGACTTGTAAATTACAGGGTCTAGTGCCCACATTGGTAGTCAAGCCTGCCTGCAGGACTTTTGCCTACTGGCCTGCAGCTCACCAGTTTCTTTCCAATCATCATAGAATGTAAAGTTTTGTAGGGTAGTTGTAAACATTCTTCATCTAAGCACTCAGGATGGAGAGGTGGCAGATGGATCTCTGGGAGGTTGAGGCCTATTTGGTCTACAGAGTAATTTCCAGGATAGCTATGTCAGTTACACAGGAAACCATGTCTCAAAAGAACCAAAAAAAGTTTCAAACCAGGACAAAGTCTGAGGCTCCTATTAACATATGAAAGCAGACTTGGCCTCTAGGTTCTCCCAGCATCCCTCAGTGCCTACCTGTTATAGAGTATAGCTGGCATACCTGTCCCTCTACCTTTAATTCTCCAGCACAGGGACTGGAATGCTTTTCCCCCCAGAGGCTCAAACTTATATGATCCAGACTTTTGGTTACCCACCCATTTTGTACCTTTGGCCCTTCTGTCTGCTGCATCTGGTTCCACTGTCTCCCCTCCACAGCCATATTGCTGATTTCATTACTTTTGAATAAATGCATACTGATCCTCTTTCCCAAATGAGAACCGGATCTGGGCCGTGCCAAGAATTGTTTATGGGGTCTTTTCATAAATACATGTATCTTTCCATGATACAAATTGGTTTTGGTTTTCCATATACCAAAAACAGGTAGTAGCTGATTGTCCATTTGCATCCAAATTTTAAAAAATAATAATAAGTAGGGAATGAGATAATATATTTCTACATGATCCCCTTGTAGGATACCATTCCCCTTTTTGAAAAATTTTATCAATGTTATCTTTCAAGGAAAGATGTGCTCTGTCAACTATTCCTTGGCCTTGAGGATTGTATGGGATACCAGTAACATGTTGAATATTAAGGAGTTTGCAGAATTGAGAAAAGGCTGAGCTGGTGTAACCTGGACCATTATCTGTTTTTATCTGTTGTGGTCATCCTAGGATTGTAAAAGCAATCAGCATATGGCTAATAACATGCCTGGTGGACTCACCAGGTTACAGGGAGGCATATATAAATCCACTAAAAGTATCTATGATTACATGTACATATTTAAGTTTGCCATCTTGGTGGATGTGAGTGACATCCATTTGCCACAGTGCATTAGGCACTAATCCTCTGGAATTAACTCCATGATGAGGAACTGGGAGATGTACAGTACAAAAAGGACAATCTTTATCTCTTTGTCTTGCCTGATCCCTAGTAATGTTGTGCATAAGCCAAAGAGTTGTGCATTGAGGTGGTGTAATTGATGACTTTCTCGAGCTTGGACAACACCCTCAGGGGTTTATTAGAACCAAAACCAATCACTAGGTGATTAAAGGATCATGGGTAAGTGACTGCCTCAGCTTTCTGATTTCCCTCAGACAAGGGCCCTACAAGCCCAGAATGAGCACATAATTGCCCTATGAAGAAAGGGCGAGTTCTCCTTTGAATAAGTGTTTGCAATTGTATAAACAAATCCCCTAGATTGGAAACACTTTTATTTTGACGGGTAGTTTCCAGCAAAGGTACAGAGTGTGCAATATAAACACTATCTGTGTAGATATTAAGAGATTGATTAGAAAATGCTGTAAAAACTGTGATGACAGCATGTAGTTCTGTTATTTGAGCCAAGGAGCCATTTGTAGTAAATTGCACTAGTTCATCATTATAAGCAAAAGCATTGGTGCCTGTTGAGGAGCCATCAGTGAATACCAATAGGGCATCCCTCAAGGGAACAAATGATGTCACATCGGGAATACAAAATCATGCTTATTGGCCAAATCAAATAGTTTATCTGGAGGGTAATGATTATCTAATATTCCTACATATGAGGCCAAAGCAATAGGCCAGAATCCAGTAGTTTGCATAAGCCAATCAATTTGTTCTTTGGTATAAGGTTGTATAAAGACATCTGATTCTCTACTAAAATAGCACCTTCCTTGTTCTCTCCCTAAAATTATAAGATCAGATACAGCCTATTAATAATGTCCAATTTCCCTTTTGGGTGTTGCCGGGAGATGGACCCACATTAAAGTTGCAGTCTGCCCAAAAACAGCAGTTGGTGAAAGAACTGTTCTACATATAATAAATTTCAAAGGTTTATTATAATCCATAATTGTGACAACTTATGATTGTTTGCCTTGTTCTTAGATTTGAATAGCTTTTCTCCCTTCCAGAGTAAGCTCACAGGGGACATGGGACTAGCATTTCCAGGTAATATATCATAAAGAGGTTTTACAACACTGATACTGAGCTTCAAATACGGGATAAGCCAATTAATATCTCCAAGAAGTTTTTGAAAATCATTTAGGTAGTTAAGTTTACCTAATCTTAACTCTAATTTCTGAGAGGAAGTTTTAGGTCCCATCATTTGGAATCCAAGATAAGTATGTGGATCTATTAACTGAATTTTATCAGGTGCTATCTCCAGTCCCTTATTTTCCAAGGCATTTTTTAAGCTCATCATAACATTGTAAAACATTGCCACCATCTTTTCCAGCTATCAAAAATATCATCCATAAGTGGATTATATACATTTCTGGCCAATGATTCCTTGCCGATAGCATTGCAAGAGCAAGTTAAGATTGACATAAAGTGGGACTAGTAGCCATGCCCTGTGGGAGGACATGCCATTGATATCTCCTTACTGGTGCTTTAAAATTGATGGCAGGTAGGCTGAATGCAAAGCCTTTTTGATCCTCTGGATGAAAGGGGATTGTTAAAAAAATATACAATCTCTCCAGTCTATAATAAGATGCACATGATTATTCCAAGTTGAGACAAGTCTCTACCACAGAGGTTGATTGGTAATCTGGCTATAACATAAGGTTGTATGGTACCTTGATTACCTTCCTGGTCTTTCCAATTGAAAATTTTTAAACACCTTTCAGGGTTTGGACTTAGTCCTATTCCATTCAAATGGGTCAAGGTAGCATCTTAAGATCAAGTTATGTGCCATACTTCCTTTTTAATAATGGTAACATCTGCACTTGTATCAGCCAGACCCAAGTATTCCTTTCCAACCAGTCATAGTGTCATGAGAGTCTTCTGTGCTGATACTACTTCTGCCCAGTAAATATATGATGATCCAAAGCCCTTATTCCCTCTTTTGTTAGTAACTACTTTATTAGAGGTGGAAAGTAAGGGGAGAAGTAGCAATTGTGCAAACCTTTGTCCTGTCATAATGGTATTAATATTTTGGGGGGAAGATACCATAACCTTAATTTCTCCAGAGTAGTCATTATCTGTAACTCCACAGAGTACCTGTAACCCATTGAATGAGGAACTGCTTTGTCCCACTATAAGGCAAAATGTTTCTTTAGGTAAAGGGCCAAAGACTCCAGTGGGTAGGGCTTAGATCCCCTTCTTAGGTGTTAATACTGTATGGGTGGTAGAACTGAAGTCCAGTCCTTCACTTCGTGTTGTGGCTCTGAGGAGGTTTGAAATGGATTGTTACGTGCTGGAACAAAACTGACTGTCCCAATGATTGATTTGTGTCTGGGGTCCTGGGGCTAGCCACTGTTCCCATTTCCCTGAACCTGAGGCAGGGCTTGTCCTTGAGAATCTGTCTTAGACCTGCATTTACTAGATCAATGTTTTCTTCTTTTACATCTGGAGCACAAGCCTGGAGCTCAAGCCTTTGGACTTGTATTTTTATGTCCCTTATACTGCTTAGCACAATGTCCAGTTTCCCCACAATTAAAACACTTATTTTTATTTTGGTGGGACAGAAATTGTCTAACTGTGTTCCATTGCATAGCAACAACCATAGCAAGACCTTGCTGATAAGTGGCTCCAATATCTGAGCAGAGGAGTATATATCCTGACAAATCAGTCTTTTTCTTGTACGGGTGGATGGCTACTTGGCAGGCAGCATTGGCATTTTCAAAAGCCAGTTGTTTGACAAAGTCCATACCTGCATCATTGTTGCCAAAGATTCTGGCAGCTGCAGTTATTAAATGACAGACAAAGTCTGCATAATGCTGATCTGGCCCTTGTTTGGTGTTAGTTAGAGAAGGGCTCATTTCCCCTTTTACTGGCAGTTTACTCCAGGCCACTTGCGCTTGGCCAAAAAACGCATGTGTCATATTGCATTTGAACTTCACTGCTAGCATGATTCCTTTCTCCTATCAACATGTCTAAATTCCATCGTTGCTGGCTTGCACATTGCACCTGGCAGTATCTTTACATGTCTTGACCAACTCAGACTTCCACAGAAGATAATCCCCTACAGCTAGTGTTGCTCTAGCAAGTGTCTGCCAGTCTCTAGTTGTGAGCCAATTCTCGGCCACTCACTCCACAATTGCTGTAGTGTAGGGAGCTGTGGCTCCTACTGTGCCACCACCGCCTTTAATTCTTTAATTAATACGAAAACAAAACCTGAATGATATCACCAGGCAGGCCTGCCCCTGCACATCCAGTGCTCCATTTGCTGGGAAAGCTTCCATTTTGTCTAATTCTGGGTTTTGGGGAAAATTTCAGAGCTGCCCTCCTCATAGGTGGTTTTTGGTTACAAGGTTTTTCTTGTTTGGCCTCACTCTTGGATTTTCCTGTTTTTAAACCATCTAGTTGAACTATAAGGTCATGATACTCCTTTAATAGTTTTATTTGTTCTTTTACAAACTCTATCTTATCTCAAAGCTCTTTTCTAGGGTTGAGAACTAGACGTGCCAAGGACAGTGCACTGAGGCTAGGGCCCTAAGGTGGAGGATGCTGGGTGACAAGCAGACAGTCTGGATTATGGTATCTGGCTGCTTCTTCCCAGTCCTCATCACTTAGATCATTCTTGGCATCTAAAAATTCTGTCAAAGGTGGATATGTTTTTTCATCTTAGATTTAGCTCCCTCTAAATGGTAGGATCTTGATTTTAACTCTAAGAGTGTCTTTTTATCAGCCATTTTTGGCCTTTTTCATATTATTATTATTATTTCGATCTCCCTCCCTCTGGGTGTGATATTTTTTCCCTCTGTGGGTCATTAATTTCAATTTCAACCTTTTTCTTTTCTATTTCTGAGAGTTTACTGACTGCCTTCTGATCTTCTTCAACATCACTCTCAAAGGACATGTGATCCTCAAACTCTTTGTTCTTTTTTTGATCCTTTTGTTCTAAATCTTTTTTCCTTTGATTCCTTCTTATTTTTCTGTACCTGAAGGATTTTCTTCATCCTTTTTTAATGTGGGAAAAAGTCTCTCTTTTAACTAAATCTTTCCTTAAAGAGTTCCCAATTGCCACAGGCAGTCAGCTTTTTTGGGGGGGGTGGAATTCATGTCCTAATGTTGGGGCATCACATGTAGCACAAATCATAATTGGTCTTAATAATAAAAACCCAGAGCCAGATATCAGGGAAACAATTTGGGGATGCCCTTAAAAATTATTATCAAATATTTGGACCTGAAAAGGTTCCAGTAACTGCCTTTTCTTATTGGAAATTAATAGATAAAATTTTATCACAGAGATATCAGGATTCTGTCATTGCAAATTGTTGATTCAT